>NC_142806.1:59283440-59343440 GCF_049724085.1 Artemia sp. Qi Xiang Cuo | reverse complement strand
GAAGTTATGAAAACCAGAAATTTTCAATTGGTATTTGCCCTCAGGCAAGGTGATCCTAGAAAATTGTGATGGAATATACAGAGTTTTGGGGAAAGAATACTTAGAGTGCCAAGGACAGAGGAAATGAAACCTGTCTGTTGAATAGATGAAGTGTAAAATTACACAAACATATATAAATATCTTGGAAAATTAGGAGAAGTCTAGAATTCAGTTTTTAATTAAAAAGATATCCTTATGCAGTTAGGCAGTTTTTGGTAGGAGCGGGTGTCAGATCGAAAAAAATATACGTGAGAAATCAGCAAAAAAGTTAGCTAAAACCATATACAACCATATAACTTAAGAAGATGTAGCTTTCCTATGAAGGTGTAGCTGTCTTTGGCAATCAGCGGAATGTTTATCTCTGTATTTTTATGGACAAAAAGTGGGGCCAAAATTAACTAATTAGTCTAGCTTATTTTTGGGCCGTCCAAGCCAAGTGGTTAGTACTCCGGACTTGAAATCCTGAGTAGGGGGGTTCGAGTCCTGGTGTCGCAAGTTATTTGGTTTGAAACGGGGGTCAATGGTGTGACCCTGTAAGCTCAGCCAGAGTCGACCCACCTCTAAATGGGTACCTGGAGAAGTCTGGAGGGAAGGAAAACACTGGAAGCGTCAGATGATTTGCCCCCAACCACGTATTGTACTCCCGGCCGAAGGCATAGAATCAGGAGATCGGTACCTGAGCAACGCAGACCTTCGGTCAGCATGCGAAAAAGTTTTTTTTAAGTTTTTTATTTACTTTCATGGTTTAATGTGGCAACACTGGCAACGCTGAAATAACCAAAGGAATCTTGGGGAATCGTGGTTTTTTAGGTACAGATAGACAAAAGATGGCTTCAGGAGGCAAAACATGGTTTTATTTTGTTATTTTTGGTACATTAAAGCGAGGGGTCACCCATTTCAGAAATTACGTACACCAAATGATGCGTTGGAAGCGTGTCGAAAGTGTCCCAAGCGTGATGGAACTGTGCAGCAAATTATGCGTTCTGAGATGTGCGCCAGGTGGTAGAAAGTGGGCGCTCCCTCACATTAGAGGTAAGAAACCGCTTAATTTTGGTTTTTAAAGCCATATTTTATTCAAATTACAAATACACATCTCAAAAACATAACTTAACAAGCACTAGAATGACCGAAATCACAAATTTCTGTGATATCACAAATCACCAAATCACAAATCGCGCAGGATGTTTGACATAAAACTTAAAAAGAATATACAATTTCAATTCTTGCGGTGCTGGTGTATAGGGAAATTTCAATGGAAAAATTAAAAAACGCTTCTTCTAAAAATTTACACGGCGATTATTATACTGTAGGCTAATCTGTATTTAAGCCTCTTCTGAATGGTCCTTGCTCCACTGATTTTATTCCGGATTTCCGTAATATTGTCAATCATAATGCGATTATTGAGACTGTTAAAACACTGAACTATGCCCTCCAGATTGAATGTGGTTAAGTGTTGAATTTCCTGAAGAAATGGGATTCAGCTTTAACTGTCCATTTTACCACAAATAAATAGCGGTCACTTTTTTTCTTTTTTTTAACGATATTTCTTGACAGATATAAATTCACTCAGTGTGGTCACTATAACGCGTAAACACCCCTTGAACATTCCAAAAAATGAAACTACGTTTATTATCGGCTATTCTTGTATATGAAAATTCTTCTATAACTGAAAGTAAAACGTCAAAAGTTTAGAGCTTAATCGTCGGAACCATTTCGTAGGATAAGAATGTTAGGGATGCAGGCTACGCAAGTGGGGAGGGCTTCAAGGTTGTATCCTTCCCAAAATTCAAAACAAGTCAAAAATAAGTTGTTAAAATTTATTCTGAAAATTTTCGGAAGACAGGGGGGGGGGCTTATTAAGACTTTGCCCCGAGTGCAAGTGACCAAAAAAAAAAATAAAAAAATAATATGTTAAGATTTGGTCTAAAAATGTTTGGGAGACAAGGAGGGAGGGGCTTATTAAGACTTTGCCCCGGGTGCAAGTGACCAAAATAAAAAAAAAATCAAAAACAATATGTTAAGATTTGGTCTGAAAATGTTTGGGAGACAAGGGGGAGGGGCTTATTAAGACTTTGCCCCGGGTGCAAGTGACCAAAATTAAAAAAAAAATCAAAAATAATATGTAAAGATTTGGTCTGAAAATGTTTGGGAGACAAGGGGGGAGGGGCTTATTAAGACTTTGCCCCGGGTGCAAGTGACCAAAATAAAAAAAAAAATATGTTAAGATTTGGTCTGAAAATGTTTGGGAGACAAGGGGGAGGGTCTTATTAAGACTTTGCCCCGGGTGCAAGTGACCAAAATAAAAAAAAAAAAAAAAAAAAATATGTTAAGATTTGGTCTGAAAATGTTTGGGAGACAAGGGGGAGGGGCTTATTAAGAATTTGCCCCGGTTGCAAGTTACCAAAATAAAAAAAAAAAAAAAAAATAATATGTTAAGATTTGGTCTGAAAATGTTTGGGAGACAAGGGGGAGGGGCTTATTAAGACTTTGCCCCGGGTGCAAGTGACCAAAATTTAAAAAAAAATTAAAAATAATATGTTAAGATTTGGTCTGAAAATTTTTGGGAGACAAGGGGGGAGGGGCTTATTAAGACTTTGCCCCGGGTGCAAGTGACCAAAATAAAAAAAAAATCAAAAACAATATGTTAAGATTTGGTCTGAAAATGTTTGGGAGACAAGGGGGGAGGGGCTTATTAAGACTTTGCCCCGGGTGCAAGTGACCAAAATTAAAAAAAAAATTAAAAATAATATGTAAAGATTTGGTCTGAAAATTTTTGGGAGACAAGGGGGGAGGGGCTTATTAAGACTTTGCCCCGGGTGCAAGTGACCAAAATGAAAAAAAAATAATATGTTAAGATTTGGTCTGAAAATGTTTGGGAGACAAGGGGGAGGGTCTTATTAAGACTTTGCCCCGGGTGCAAGTGACCAAAATAAAAAAAAAATAAAAAATAATATGTCAAGATTTGGTCTGAAAATGTTTGGGAGACAAGGGGGGAGGGGCTTATTAAGACTTTGCCCCGGGTGCAAGTGACCAAAATTTAAAAAAAAATTAAAAATAATATTTTAAGATTTGGTCTGAAAATTTTTTGGAGACACGGGGGGAGGGGCTTATTAAGACTTTGCCCCGGGTGCAAGTGACCAAAATTAAAAAAAAAATCAAAAATAATATGTAAAGATTTGGTCTGAAAATGTTTGGGAGACAAGGGGGGAGGGGCTTATTAAGACTTTGCCCTGGGTGCAAGTGACCAAAAAAAAATAAAATAATAAGTTAAGATTTGGTCTGAAAATGTCTGGGAGGAGGGGCTTATTAAGACTTTGCCCCGGGTGCAAGTGACCAAAAAAAAAAAAAAAAAAAAAAAAAATAATAAGTTAAGATTTCGTCTGAAAAGGGCTTATTAAGACTTTGCCCCGGGTGTAAGTGACCAAAATTAAAAAAAAAATCAAAAATAATAAGTTAAGATTTGGTCTGAAAATTTTTGGGAGACAAGGGGGGAGGGGCTTATTAAGACTTTGCCCCGGGTGCAAGTGACCAAAATAAAAAAAAAATCAAAATAATATGTTAAGATTTGGCCTGAAAATTTTTGGGAGACAGGGGGGGGGGCTTATTAAGACTTTGCCCCGGGTGCAAGTGAGGCTCGACCCGTCATTGCCCTTTAGAGAGCATGCACATATGTATGATGTTAATCCTACTTAGCAAAGGAACACATATTATGAAGAATACGAAGAGCCTAAGAAGTATGATACATGTGGAATTTGTAGCAGAGTCCTTTAACGACTTTGTTTTGTTCAACTAGCCTATAATACATAAATAAATTTTTGTTATTTTAGATTTTTTTTTTTTCTTGATCATTTATTGCTGCGGTTTTTATTGATCGTTTCAAGCTCGTTACGCTTACCACTAAACAATTAACTACTTCTTAACCCTCCTGTTTCTATTATTTTTTTTATTTTATTTTATTTTTTTTTTTTTTTTTTAATATATGGAAGGTGCCAAATGATCAGAGCGAAATGGTCCTGTCTCTACAGTTTCATACATAATGATTTTATATCAGGCAATGTTTCGGATTATTCTGTGCGTTGTTAAAGTACCAAAAACATCAAATAAAAAGATTTTCCCCCTGAAATTATCTTTATTCTATTTATATCTGAAAACCGGCATTTTATCGGACTTTTCTATTGGTTGTTTCAAAATTAAGAAGTTTTTTATGACAATACCATATTATCGTTACTGCTGCAACGTAGAAGCGTTAAAAAAAAAAAAAAAACTGCTTAGTTAAATTTGGCTTTTCTTCCGTAAAGATTCAGACAATCTGTTGATTCAAAGTCGACTACACCAGGAGCATAATTTTCTATGGGGAAGGGGGGCAACTGTCCCCTCAAGACCCCAGTTTGTCCACCAGCTGAAACTTGGTTCGTTCGAAAATCTTCTCGAAACTAAGATAAGCCTGCATAGCTCAAGCATACAGAGAATCAGGTCAATTTTGTTTACTATATCTTTCAAACAGTTCGTGGTAACGAACTGTAAGTAAGGAACGACCCGGCTCAATGGTAACCGAAACTGTAGAAAACGGAATTTTAATACCAATATATAAATCAAAAGAATCAGATTTTACTGCTGATTTCAAATATATAAGTTTCATCAAGTTTAGTCCTACCTACCAAAAGTTACGCGCCTGAGAATATTTGGCTGATTTTCGAAAAAAGGAGAAAAGACCCCCTAAAAGTTACAGAACCTTAATGAAAATCACTCCATAATATTCAGCGTATCAGAGAACCCTACTGCAGAAGTTTCAAGGTCCTATCTAAAAAATGTGGAATTTTACATTTTTTGCCAGAAGAAAGATCATGGATGCGTTTTTATTATTTTTTTTTTTTTTCCAGGGGTGATCGTACCGACCCAGTGGTCCTTGAAAATCGCGGGTAGACTCAACCGAACGGAAATTAAAATTTATAGTGCCCTTTTTAAGTGACTAAAAAAATGAAGGGCAACTAGACCCCCCTCCCACGCTCATTTTTCTCCCAAAATCACCGGATCAAAATTTTGAGATAGCCATTTTATTCAGCATGGTCGAAAATATGATAACTTTAGGATGACTTAACTTTTAGGATGACTTAATCCCCCGAAGTCCCCGGGGGAGGGCTGAAAGTTATGAACTTTACCCAATGTTAACATATAGTATTGGTTATTGGGAAGTATACAGACGTTTTCTGGGGGGATTTTTTCTGGTAGTGAGGGGTGGGGGGGGGAGTGGGTCGGGGGTTAAGTGGGAGGATCTTTCCATGAAGGAAGTGTTTATTTGTTTGTTTTTTTTTCCAGGGGTGATCGTATCGACCCAGTGGTCCTAGGATATCGCGGGAGGGCTCATTCGAACGGAAATTAAAAGTTCTAGTGCCCTTTTTAAGTGACTCCAAAAAATGGAGGGCAACTAGACCCCCCTCCCACGCTCATTTTTTTCCCAAAGTCATCCGATCAAAATTTTGAGATAGCCATTTTATTCAGCATGGTCGAAAATATGTTAACTTGAGGATGACTTAACTTTTAGGATGATTTAATACTCCAAAGTCCCCAGGGGGAGGGCTGAAAGTTATGAACTTTACCCAATGTTAACATATAGTATTGGTTATTGGTAATTATGCAGACGTTTTCAGGGGGGATTTTTTCTGGTAGTGGGGGGTGGCTGGGGAGTGGGTCGGGGGTTACGTGGGAGGATCTTTTCATGGAGGAAGTTTTCATGGGGGAAGGGACATTGCTATGAAGGGGGCGCCGGATTTCCCAGCATTTTTTAAAAAAAGATCAGAAATTTATAATTAAAAAAAAACAAGTTTTTCAATTGAAAGTAGGGAGCAACATCAAAACATAAAACGACAGAAAACATTACGTATATGATTGGGTTCACCCCCTAGTCAATACCTCGCTCTTTAAGCCAAAGATTATTTAGTACTTTCATAAGAGCTATTTATTCTAATTAACGGCATTTGTGATTAAGGGGTCATTTTTAAAGAATTGGAACAAAATTCAAACTTTAGCTTAAAGAATAAGGTATTGAGTAGGGGGCGAACCCTCTAATATACGTATTAAAAATATATGAATATAGAAGTTCGTTACGTAAGCTAAATCCGTAAGCTACGTATATTTATTACTAATAAAAACGTTCGTAAATAAAATTAAACAGGTTTCGAGAAAACCATTTAACCAAATAAAAATAAAATTAATATTCAAATTTGTTTTAATTATTCGTGTACGGTGAGCCGAAATCAAAACCTGCATTAATTCAAAAACGTTCAAAAATTAAATAAAAAAAAACAAGTTTAACTGAAAGTAAGGAACGACGTTAAAACGTAATACGAACAGAAATTATTCCGTATATGTAAGGGGCTGTCCCCTCCTAAACGCCTCGCTCTTTACGCTAAATTTTGACTTTATCACAACTCTATTTTTTTTAAACAATGAAAAACTTTAGCTTAAAGAGCGAGGCGTTGAGGAGGGGACAGCTCATTTCATATACGAAATAATTTCTGTTCGTTTTGAGTTTTAACGTCGTTCCTTACTTTCAGTTAAAAAAAACTTGTTTTTTTTTTATTTAATGTCTTCATGGAACTATATGGCTCATTTTTCTTTTCTCACTGTCATTTTCACTTGATTTTGGAAAATTGGCTCCAACTCCCCCCTTCCAGGATTTTAAAGAAATTAAGCCACAGGACATCATCTTCGAAGGAAAGCCACACATTCTTAAGCTCTTTGGTGCCATGTGCCTGTAGCTTGTTTTTCACCCAGGTTTCTTTTTTTTAATTTGGCACCCCCTACTGCCAAAAACTACGTAACTGCATATGGGGTACTTTTTCATTTAATTTCATTTCATTGTCATTTCATTAGGTTTCACACCCCATTTCATTTCATTTTCAATGTTTGATTTTTTCCTAATTGTTTAAGATTTATACGTTTGTATGGGTTTCCATTCAACCAATTCAAACAATCATATTTCATTTCGCTCTCTATGGCACTTTAAGAGACAATTTATTTGCTGATTGCAAAAATAATCGTTCCATCTTGTTTTTGCATCTCTTGAACATTCCAGAGCATTTAAATTTACTCTTCTTTTCGAGAGAAATCCCCCCTCCCCTGTCACATTGTGCCAGAGGTATTGATTGTTTGGGGACTGGTCTGTCATTTTGAACTTCGTCATAAATCCTCGTATACGAATTATAGAAAAATTTATGACTAAGAAATGTGTGCGATTAGGCTACACGATGTATTGTAAACGACTTTACGGCAACTTAGAAACCCCGATCAGCGTATCAGGACCGGATCTGTCCCAACGAAAGCCTTAACTGGCAATGTCGCCTGTTTGTATTATTTTTTTTATATTGATATATCACAGGCACAAAATCCATGATTATTAAACGAAAAATCAAAGAGACCTTGTGACTTCAAAGACTAATTTAAAATGGTGAACAGTATTGATTGTTTCCACTTCTGCAGAATATTTGGCAGACCTACTGAATTATCAGACCTCATCACAAAAAAAAATCAAACCTCCTCAGATTTATCAAATCTCCTGAGGAGGCTTATGAAACCTCGCAACAAATACCGCCTAAGGAATCTACAGAAATCAATTCATGTTTTAACCAGCTTATTCACAACGAATATATACATATTCATATACGCACGCATATATACTTATGTATATTTCTTTTATTTCTTGCATTTTCCACATTATCCCTAGGGCACCGATTCACGATAAAATAGGGGGTGAGTTCTTTATCTTTTTTGATCAGGATACAAATAAGGCGTTTTTCAGTGCTAGGTGAGGCATTCCCCCTGTCAACCTAACCCCCCTCAATCGGTGCCCCTGTATTATTCGCCTATTTTTGCGCAAATTGCTATTTCTACTGAATTAACAGATGCAATAACTATTATTTTTTTTTAACTGTTCAATAAGAATATAAAAGAAAAATACTAATCAGCCTTTCGTTCAACAGACATGAGAATGTTGTGTCTTTTTAAAGTGTGCAAAAAAAAACAACAGAATAACAACATTTTGATTCAATACAACTTGCACTGAAAAAGATCCAGTAGCACCAATTGGGGGGGGGGAGTCCCCATTATTAATTGTTGCCCCCCTTCGGTTTTGAAAATACCTATTTTGGTATTTTCATGCAAAAATGGCTTTTTAGTATTTTCATTGAAAGAACTGAAGTAAAAACAATTGCCTCCCTTGGATTCTGAAAAATACATTCCCCCCCCCCCTCCCCATTATTTTTGTGAATTTACACAACTGAAAAGGCTTGTCAAACAAAAAATTAAATAAAAAATAATACTATTTCAAATTTTTGAAAAGCTGAAGAAAAAACAATATACCCTTCAATAAAACATTGGAAATCAAAACGATTTGGGTTCAAACAAGGTGCCACATTCAGGGCCGTATCGGTGATTTTTGTTCTGGGTGAGGGATTATTTTTTCAGAAGCTTACAAAAAAATTTTTTTTAAACACATCAAAATATATTTTATGCACTTCATTATGTTTTTACTAGCCGGACAAACATTTCGCAGGGGGAGGGTCAAACCCCTAATCCCTCCCCTGTATACGTTCTTGGCCATATTTCTGTTTTTCTGATAAAGATTTAAAAATGGGGGAGGTAGGAGGGGTCGTAAGCCATCTTCAACTCTCAAGTCATAGGGATTGGTAATCCTCGCCTGTTCCTAGTTCAACAGGGTTCTTAGTTCCAGGCAAAACGTTGTTAGTGTGAGGAGGTAGGTGAAGAGAGATGACTGCAAGGAGAAGGACACAGGGGCTTGCCCTCAAAGGGTTGAAATGTGTACTAATTAGGTACAGAGGAGCGAAAAATGCCATTTAGGTGAGCCCAAGTTTCGTTGGTACCCACCCCAGGTTTTGGAGGGGTCACTGGGAAACTTAGGGTTTCCAATACTACAAGTTAATGCTTGTTCCGGTACTGTTCTATTAGCCGGGCTCTTTTATATAGTGCTAGTTTGGTTAATGCTAATGAAATAAAATAAAATAGGATGAATATATAATAGTTTAGAAACAAATTTGGGCTATACATTTGCCCATTAAGGGGGTGGGGGACATAACATATATTAAATACGAAACCTAACCTAGGTACCTCCCCCCCCCCTAAACCCCAAAAAACAACAATTTAAATACAGTTCTTGCCTTTTTTTATATCCCAGAAGGCAATGTAAACCTGTTTTCACCAGAGGTCTCGATCTATTTCGTGACTGGTATGCTTTGTCGTATTTAAAAGAGCCTGGTTAATAGATCAGTACCCTTGTTTCATTTTGCTTCAAACAACATGCACGTTAAAAAGTTGGACTAGGAGAAGGAAAATTGAGGGGCTAGGGACTCACTTAGTGTTCTCTTAACAACAACATTTCAGCAACAAGGCTTGACCCTCCCCCTCACTCTCAATGTAGTGTTTTGTTAAAATTGATCGAAGTTTATTGTGGTATCATTTTAGAAATTAGAAAATTACACTCAATTTGAAATAGAAGCAAATTATTGAATGCTTTATGTTCGCACATGAGTTGTAGAGCTTGTTCTGCAACTGGTTTGGCTGAAATTCGTGCTTCAGAATAGCGCGAAATGCAAAACTAAATACCTTTCTAATGTGATGTAGGAATGTCTGTTTAAATTTCAGGTATCTGCGATTCACAAGCCGTAAAAAAAAATCTATAGAATTTTATTTGCCGAATTTTTGAAGGATTCTGCAAATTTTCGCCAGAACACTTCGTTACTCCTGAAGGTAGGGATAACTGTTTTTTTTTGGCATTTTTGTTGGGTATAAGTTTTTCTCACACAAAAGAGAGTAAAACTTACACGTGCCTGACCAGGTCTCATTAATAGTAGAAAGACATATTGGTCTACCTTGAAGCTTTGAATATGGACACATACGGCTGATCGAAGGGTTTGCCGCTTTCCACCATTTGGTGTACACATTGGAGCAACACGTTTGTTGCATAATTCCACCATGCGTATAGCACAGTACCGCCAAGCGTGGAAGTTCCAGTAACGCTTGGCACAGTTCCGCCATGATTGGCACGCGTAACATGGTGTACGTTAGTTCTAAAAGCCGGACACCCCTCGTGACCGACATTCAAATATTAATTTGCCAAAAATAAATTCGGCTTTAATTTCAAAGTGAACTGGCTCACCTTGACCAGGTGTGGTAATTATTTCTATGTTGAAACAGATAATATTGAGTAAGATAAAAATTAAAAAAAATCAAAAAGGTATTACATAACTTAAAAAAGCTTTTTTTTTTGAGAAGACCTGACTGTTTTAAACAGAGTACTGATGTGTTTGAAAAAATTGTTACAATGTGATTCAATTCTTCGTAGTTGAAAATATTTTACTCAAGATGTTCGACTCCACTTCCCGCTACTCACTATTCTTCAACAAATCCTGGTACTTGTCTATTATCCTGATCACATGCAAGAAGTGAAGTTAGGTTAATCATAATGAAATGTACCAAAATCTGATGAACGCCCAGAACGCATTACATGAAATACCTAACCCCATGAAATATTAAATATTTCATGATTTAATATTTAAATATTCAATTTAATATATATCAAATATTTAATTAAAATATACCCACATAGTAGTTCATCTCACTCATGGTAAACTAAGTTTAACATAATGCAGACAGAGAAACTGATTTTACTCAGATCAAGAACTTGAGTGTGGTCGGGATAATAGGCAAGAACCGAAATCCTGCTTAGGTGCTTACCATATGGTTTTTAAAAGTATTACAGGTTAAATGTCATTCTTTTTAATTTGAGAGTTTTAGAATGAGAAGAAACAGATCCTGATTATTTAGATGCTTCGTGAGTCCACTTAATAGGAGCTATAAGGGTCATTGACACATCACTGGCATTTGAATCCATAATTAGGGTCATTAGAAGGTTGATCAGCAAATACGGGTTTTTTTAATTGTTAAATGAGCCTGAAAATTCGTCTGTCCTAAAATATTTTTAGCTATCATGGTTGCAGCGGTAGCTGCAGCCTTGTAAAGAGCAATCCCGCGGCCCCATAGTACCAAAAAGTTTAGAAATGTGTTTTGAAAAAAAAGACTGACTAGTAAGGAAAAATTATCGTTTAACGCTAATTAAAGTACAGTAACTGTTATTTCGATTGATCTCTAGAATAAAAGTTTATTCGCATAACTGATTTATGGGCATTTCGAAAAAGACCCTGAAACCAAGGGTCATATCCAGAGGGAGGGGGATTAGCGGTTTAACCTCCCACTCAAAATTTCTATCCGACTCGTAAAAAAGTAACAAAGATGCATATAAACAAATTTTTGATGCATTTTTTAAAGTTTTTTGTAAAATCCTCCTCCGAAAAAAACCCACCCCCGAACAAAAATCCTTGATACGGCCTTCGGTCATTGGAATCACCGTGATTGAAACCCCTATTTAGAAGAATACCCGCCTCGAAAAACAAGGAAAATCACTTTTTTGCATGGGAAGCCCTTTTTCAGGATGATTGTATTGAACCATTGGTTGTAAATTGTTGGGAGAGGGATTATTTGAAAGAACATTACCATATCTAGAGCCCTTTTTAAGTAACAAAAGAGACCATGCCACAGCAAGGTGATGTTTTTTTCCATCTTGTCCCACAAAACTTCAATTTTTGCCAAAAGAGGGTCAAAATAAATACTAGAAAATGGGAACTCTAAGGTAACCGATCAATTTTTTACGGTCTAAAACTATAAACAAAAGGGTTTCACCCACCCCACCCCCCTACCGATCTTGAAAAACCACACCAACTTGGTGTTTTCTAACATTTTGTGTCATAAAGCCTCAATTTGTCCAAAGAGAGTCAAAATGCCGGGGAACACAAATTCTAATTGAGTCAATCGATTTCTCGTGGTCTTTATTAGAAGTATTTTCCGAAGAAAGTAAAGAGCTAAGTTGGAACTTAAGTTGAACAAAAATTATTGCTTTACAATTTATGCAACATATATCTGAAAAACTGGTTCAAATAAATTGACTCGTGATATTACCCCTATATTCGCAGAATTCTGAAAAACTAGTGTTTTACGGAAAAGACAAAACCGACTAAGAGCAGGAGTTAGGAGCAGGATAAACCTTTGGTAGCCTGCAGAAAAGATATATACATGGCTTTCAATAATCTTTTACCAGCCATGAAATCAACAAATTTTTAGTATACAAATTTATTTCTCTAAAAGCTCAAGCTCAGTTTTCAGTACAGCGCTAGATTTTCAAAATTTTAGGAGTATAGAGAAATATCACGAGCCATTTTATCTGAAACGATTTTTATACATTGTGTCTATATCTATAATATCTATAATCTATTTATCTATAATAAATTGTGCATAAATGGTTGTATAGGTTGTATAAATTGTGACGAAATAAATTTTGTTCGTTCTAATTTTCAACTTCACTCTTTACTTTCATAGAAGAAACTTTGTGTCTTTTTAATTATTTTTGTTCTTTTAATTAATTTTGGGTTATAAAAATATAGCGGTACATAATAAACCTCACAAAATGCCACCTTACCATGGCAATGTCGTAAGGTATTTTACTGAGCATACAGATGTAAGTATCAGTTTCCAAATAAGCTCTTAGACAGCTTTCTAAGATATTTTGGTGTCTCCCTAGAGCTGGAGAAATAGAAAGAATAAGAAAAAGACATATCAGCCTTTACAGCTCTTTTCGAAATTTTCGAAAAATTGTTTTGTAATTAACTTTTACTGTGAAAAAGATAATAGTTAATATTCCAAATTCAAATTTAAAAGAATTTTTTCATTAAGCAAATTTTTCTAAACATGTTTTTCAGTGTTCAATTAATAAGGGCACTGGGAGAGAATTATACAGGAGGGAGAATTGTAAACCTCCAGATTAGAGTTTTCAACCATAAAGATTCTATTGGCAGCCTTTTAATGCTTCCCAGCCATTAAAATCCAAAAAATAACCCAAAAAGGGTCATTTTTTGTGCTCTTTAAACATATGTGCCCTTTTAAAAGCGTATGTGGTGCCCTTTTGGGACTTAATTATGGCAATTTCCAAGACAAATTTACAAAAATGACGTAGATGTGATCCAGAGCTTTGAAATGAGCCATTTAGCATCCATTAGCCATTGGCCATTAAGCCATTAAGCATCTACAATGTTGCAGTAGCCTGTTAATTCTACTCAGTAGACTATTTATAAGACTTGGGCCTACCGATGGAAATTGCAGGAGGAGTATACAAGAGTGGAGGGGTATAAAAAATACAATATGGTTTTTTGACCAATGAGACTATATTGGTAACATTTTTACGCTTCCAAGCCTTTCCACCCGAGAAATGATACCAAAAAATGTCACTTTTACTGTCATTTATATTTGCAAATTTAAAAGGTGAACTGGTATAATTGTTGTTACTTTTATTAACTTTGTCTTCCGACGAAATGGTATAAATATAATCAAAAACTTCACTCATACCAAGGAGGGATGGGGGTCCAACCGCGTGGTTTCCGCACCGTAAATGTGATTCTCACTCCTCTGCATAATCAATGTCTGTGTGAATCCGTAAAGAACAGCATTTTTCGTTAAATCCTTTTTTAGGCTAGTCAATTTTTTTAGATGAAATATTTTTAGCAAATATGGGTTCTTGCAATTTGTTTTTCAACATTTTTCTTCATACACCACCATGTTTCTAGAAACAAGGTGAGATCACTGACCCTGAACTTTACATTGTCACTGACCAGCAAAAACTGAAAAACAGCAATTTGCCAGAAATACGGGTAAAAGAATGTTACCTAGCTAGTTAATGTCAACTTTCTTTTAAAAAAAACCTTATTCTCCTTTTCTATAGTTTTATATTTTAAAAAAGGCACCATTTGAGTATTTGTGGAAACAAAGTGGCGGATCCAGGGGGCCGGGGGCAACCCCCTCCCCCCAAGATTTTTCTGGTGCCCTCATTTGTTTTTTTCTTTATTTACTCTTTTTTTAAATAAACTTGTCAAGTCGGTCAATTATTGGCGCCTTTGTCACATTGGTACCCCCCCCCAGGATTCTGCTCTAGATCCGTCTCTGCAGGAACATCACCCCATAAAGGACACAAATATTTCAGACATGAAAGAAGGGGGGATATTCCAGGAAATGGAGTAAAAATATAACTGTCTCCAGTATTCTCCTCTAAGAAAGGCTTGCCTATTAATTCCCCCTCCCAAAATAATAATCAAAATAGCCTCTATGATTTAAAAATCGCGTATGGAACGATAATACAGAATCAAATTGATAACAATGTGCGACATGAGACTGCTTTGTTTTGGGCAGCACATCAAAGCAGTATCCAGGAGGTGGGGACGGTGTATAGGGTATTCCTAAAATGTCAAAGGGTTCCTTGAAGACATTTTACGCAAAAAAACTGGTACGTGATAATGCAAATAGAAAAAAATTTCCAGAAAAATTTCCAGAAAAAAAAGTCCCAGAAAAAAATTTCCTCCCTTTGAAAAGTAGGGATTGGGTGCATTTTCCCTTTTCTGTTGTCCTGACATTGCACAGGCATGGATTAGTTTGGTATAGAGCAATGATCGGCAGCTTCTTTAGTTAAAAGGGACAAATAACCTTTTTCCAACTGTAAAAGTCCAATGAAGAGCTGCAGTTTAGTGTGTCAAACATTACCCATAAAAACGTATGTGTTGTTCGCTTTGTGACAATAATTTTCAGTTAAGAATATCAAGGCAAACCAAAAACTAAACAAAATACCAAATGCTTAATCAAACTGATAACCTATCATAAACGCATTTTTTTTCTAACCTATTCGGATTCAGACCTGGTGGTAAAAATCTATGAAAACCATTAACAACTCTGTTCAACAGCCCATAATCCTTTATAAAACAAACCTCCAAATCTTCAACACTTTGAATTACTTGGCTTAAGGCTCCTGCCGCATGATATGCGGCGTAGAGAGCGTAGCAGTTTTGCTCCTTCAGGTGGGCCGCTCTGCCGCAATGAGGGGAGCCTCGTCAGCAGCAAAGTCGGCTATGTTGAGAAGCTTTTGTAAGCTGTCTTTCCACCTGGTTCGAGGTCTGCCCCTTGGGCACGACCAACCATGGGATATGGGGTCGAAGTCATTTAGGATTCTAGCAGGGGCTGTCGGTTGCATCCGAAGGAGATGTCCAGACCATTTAAAATTTAGCTTGGCAATTTGAGTTGAGAATGGAACTTGGTGATAAAGGACAAGGAGCCTTTTATGACTCGCAAAATCATCCCATCGGAGCCCCTTGATTCAACGGAGTTCTTTCGTCTGGCAGACGTCTATCGTGCTTAAGATGGTGGATTTGAGGGAACAAGTCTCAGCCACGTAGAGCAGGACTGAGCTCTGGGAAGCTAGATATGGGAATTTTCGTACGTCTGGAAATATTAGGCGATTTCCAGAAAAATAGGGCAGCCGCCAAATAACATTGAGTCTTCCGACGACAGAGGTAGCTTTCGCGTTTCGGCTGCCCGGTTCGACGTCCACGTAGCCATCATTCAAAATCACGGAGCCAAGAAAGGTGAAGTTAGTATCAACTTCAATTTGGGCTTTGCATACTGCAATGAATTCGGGGAGGGGCTAACTGGGCCTGACGTTTCGACTCCCATTTTGTTTATTTTTTGACAATTTACTTTAAGCCTGACTCTTACAGCTTCTTTCTGCAGGGCATTCAGAGCATCTATCAGCTGTTGTATGGAGTCGGTAACAAGCGCAAAGTCGTCTGCGAAATCGACATAAGTCAGGGTTCGACCCCCAAATTGGAAGTCGAAGGACAATCGATCGGTTATTCAAGTCATGACGTGGTCTATAACACAATTAAAGAAATCTGGGGCGACAGCACACTCTTGTCGCATATCAGTTTTGATGGTAAATGACGTGCTCCGCTCTTCATTCACTTGGATGTAGCTCTTGGTACCCTTGTATAGCTTCTCAAGGAGCAGACAATATTTGGCTGGCAGTCATCTTCAACACCATGCTGCGTATTTTCAACTTAACACCAGATTATTAGCAATCGACAATATTTTTGGCGAGTAAATTGTCTTACTGTTCACGTAGGACTCTTATACCTGACAGTTCAAATAAATTTCTAGAGCTTCACCATCAAGGTATTTACTCAATAACAATTTTTTCCTAGTAAACTACAAGTACAAAGTCCACCATAAGTGTATTGATAGACGAAGGGATGTGATGCATGCGAGAATAAAACAGCAATATTGCTCACGGATCGTACACTATTTTTTTTTTTTTTTTTTTTTTTTTTTAATAAATCAATAGGGTCTATTCTGTTATAACTATTTACAATGTATTTTAGTCGTTAAGCCGTGAAGTCAAAACAAAATATGAGTAAGTATTTTGGACCTTTAGGATTACTTAGGTCATTCCTAAAGGCGCTTCACTGCACTTTAATGTGCAATTTTATAGCCCAAATTATATATTTCCTAAGCATTTTGCCATGCGTCTCTCTTTTGTTTCAATGTAATACCTGCAAGTTGAAGCACCTTAATCCACAAGTAAAAAGTGGTATATGTATAACAAAAAAAAAATCTAACCAATGTCAAAACTTTAAAATACGTTGGGGGGCGGGATGATACGAATTTTGGGGAGTACATCCAATTTCCATCATGAATGTTGACGGGTTCGTGAAATGAAGTTTTAGCGTGTTTGTTCTTTATTTTGCGGCTCATTGTGATTATGGAACACGCATAATTAGAATGACAAAGAGTTCTCAAGAGGCGCACTTTAGCGACGAAAGAGCCGCAAGCGGCTCGCAAGCGGCAGCCGCAGGTTGCCGACCGCTGGTACAGGATACTAAAAATTAACTAGATACTTCTATTTTTGGCTCTTATAATTAACCGGCTTAACAAGCATTTTTTAAAACAGGCGAAAATGGAGCGTTTCCGAATCAACAGGAAGGGTGGCAGAAGAAGGGGGCTTAAGAATGTTATTTTATTACGTGGTCATTTATTGGTGAGCAATTTTCGTCTTTAGATTGCGATTTCGTATTCGCAAGTTAATCTTACAATATTGTTTTCACAGTTGAAAAAAGTCTGGAAGGAAAGGAAGATATGTCTGCGAACAAAGATTATAATATTGGAAGATACAGGGATGACAGTGGTCAAGTATGGCTTTGAAGCATGGGGGCGGTCCGAAAGAAGGAGGAGGATGTTCGCAAGAGAAATTACCAACGGATTCTTTTGGATACCCGACTGACTGACCGTATCTCAAACAGTAATCTGTATGAAAAAATGTGTGTCAATCCCGCTTTCTTGGGCCATAGAGAGGGAAGGTTTGAGATGACTAGAACATATTCTGCTGATGAAGGTTGACATATTGTCCTTGTCGGCCAACCATCTAGGGCCAAACAAAAAGCAATCCGGCCCCAAAAGGGGGGGGGGGAGGATGTCGTGGAAATGGGAACTTCTTGGGAGTAAGCAAAGAGGTAGGCTTTAAATAGAATGGGATAAAGGAGGAGCGTGCGTAGCTGTGTTGGCCTCAGGCGGCTTGGTGCTGCAGTTAGTAGTTTGCGGTAAACCCAGTAAGAGGTAGCTCTGGTTCTGTCGAAGGATATTAGGAATATTAAAAGCCATCTCAAACTTTTGGAGATGCTGAGACAGAGTCCAATACAGGGGGATCACTGTGAAGGGTAAGCTTGGATAGCCAAGGTTCGATGAAAAATTTGTGGCAATAAATTTATCTTTAGCTAGAGTAGGTGGTATTGACGAGGTCACACATTAAATGACACCACCAATATCTTTTTTACAAGCCATGTGGCTTTTGTGGGGATCAGTGTATGATTTGTGGATAATGTCAAAGCTGGCTTTCTGGCAGTTTTGTCCCTTTGGAAATTTGGCAGACTTCTCTCAAGATGATTTTGAGAAGTCTCGTTTTCACCCTTTATTAGAACACCTGTTAAAGCAGGAATAATTTTAGATATACATACCTTCCCCTGCGAAGAAAATTAGTCCTGTAATCATCAGAACGGGATGGGCATAAAACTCATTGGCTGGGTCTTCTCTCCATGCAAATTTGTGAAACTTCAGAACCCAAAATAGTACCAACGTCACTGCAGCCAAGAGCAAAATTTGCGCCAGTGTAAAAAGCAACCAGAAGAATGTCCTTGGCTCCGGAGCCTTCCATGCTTCGGTGGTACGATTTCTACAATGGATAAACAAGTGAATATTTAATAATAATAATAATAATAATTTATTTATAACCCCCTTTTAAACAAAACAAGCGGAGTAATTACACTAAAAAGGAAGAAAAAGCAAATACAGAGGCACATAGACAAATTGAACCTTTATCTCGGACAAAACACCAAAAACACATGGATAATATTATGGTTTGGGCCTAGGGACACAAAGGCATGTCTTGTTAAGTTAGCACTTGGCCAACTCAAACGATTGAATAATGTCGGTAGGAACATACTTCCCAATATTATGTTTATTACGATATGAAGTGGGAAGGTACAGCAAAAATTTGCAATATCTAAAATAAGCAATAGGGATCTGGCACAAATCTTCCATAATCAATAACGAATACTTTCCGCTTAAAAACAAGGCAGAATGGTCACATTGTGGAATACATTTTAAATAAAGCTAGGCGTAAATATTTTCGACAGTTAGGTACAATTTTCGTATATTGGCATAATGGAATGTGTTGTACAATATTTTAAGCAAGAAAAGAATATATACACACCCCAACAAGAACATTAGGCAAGAATAACCGAACTCGATTTCCTTTTAAGTCAAAGTAAGGTCACAAGAGTACACAATAATAATGCTAGTTTGCTTAAAAAGCATTTGCTACAGCAAGAAAAGTTAAGCATTTCGGCCCAATTCGGGCCGAAAGCGGTTTTGTCCATTCGGGTCAAATTAGCGATCGAAAGAGCCCTCTCTTTACTTTGTACGACCAATCGTTCTATAAGATGAGGTGGCTGCAAAAACAATACATGGGAGGCATGTCGCTCTTTAACAATTCTGCAATAGCACATAAACTATTATTATTAACTTTAGAAACCCTTGTGTTAGAAGTTTGATTAAAATTAAACCATTTAAAAAAAATTTGCAGTAGGCTATATGATTCTGATTTCAAGAAGGCGTAATACTTGCAACTTTCAAAGTAAATTAAATAAAAAAAAACAAGTTTTTTCAACTGAAAGCAAGAAGCAACACTAAAACTTAAAACGAAAAACAGAAAAACAGAAATTATTACGCATATGAAGGGGTTCTCCCCCTAGTCAATACCTGGCTCTTTACGCTAAAGTTCGACTTTTGTTCCAATTCTTTAAGAATGAACCCTAAATCACAAATGCCGTTTAATTAGAATAAATACCTCTTTTGAAAGTACTAAAAAAAAACTTTAGCGCAGAGCGAGGTATTCACTGGGGGGAGAGCCTTATATACTAAATAATTTCTGTTCGTTTTAAGTTTTAATGTTGCTTCTTACTTTCAGTTGTTGTTATTTCTGATCGTTTTTTAACAATGCTGGGGAATCCAGCGCCTCCTTCATAGAAAAGTCCCTTCCCCCATGAAAACATCCTCCCACGTAACCCCCCCCCCCCCGAATATACCAGTATGCTTCCAAATAACCAATACTATTTGTAAACAACGGGCAAAGTCCATAACTTGCAGCCCTTCCCCTGGGGATTGTGGGGGATTAAGTCATCTTAAAAGACATAGTTATTAAATTTTTCGACTATGCTAAACAAAATAGATATCTCAAAATTTTGACCAGGTGACTTTGGGAAAAAAATGAACGTGGGAGAGAGCCTAGTTGCCCTCTAATTTGTGTCACTTGAAAGGGCACTAGAAATTTTAATTTCCGTTTGAATGAGCCCTCTTGCGATATTTTAAGACCACTGGGTCGATACGATCACCCCTGGGACAAAAAAAAAACAACAAGAAAACAAATAAACATGCATCCGTGATCTTTCTTCTGACAAAAAATACGAAGTTCCACATTTTTGCAGATAGGAGCTTGAAACCTCTACAGTAGGGTTCTTTGATACGCTTAATCTGATGGTGTGATTTTCATTATGATTCTATGATTTCTATGAGGTATTTCTCCTTTCTTCGGAAATAAGTCAGATTTTCTCAGTCTCGTAACTTTTGATGGGTAAAACTAAACTTGATGAAACTTATATATTTTAAATCAGCATAAAAATCCAATTCTTTTGATGTATATATCGATATCAAAATTTCATTTTTTAAAGTTTCGGTTACTATTGAGCCGGGTCGCTCCTCACTTACAGTTCGTTACCACGAACTGTTTCATATATCTCTGAAGCTTCTGTTTTGAAATGAGCCATTTTAGTCATTTGACACCTTTTTCTAAAGGGTTGTACGTTTCACAAAAAATATCTTAAATATAGGCTACTACGTATGTTTTTGAACAAGTATGTTTTAATTTTGAACTAGTATGACTTATACACATGTCATATTTTTGGTTTAGAAAGTTATATTACAAAATTAGCCTCAGAATTGACATCAGCGACCTCAAAAATTGAAAACTGGAATTGGACGTTGGTAGCCTATCACCCTTCTATTTGTAATCAAAAAGCTCAAAATACTTAAATATAAGCCAGGGGCGGATCTAGAGCAAAATTATTTTTGGGGGTGCAAAGTGACAAGGGCCTTTATGACCAAAATCGTGAGGGGGGGGGGGAAATGTGACAAAGGTGTTAATAATTGACCAAATTGACAAATTTATTCTAAAAAAAGAGTTAAAAAAGAAAAAAAAACAGGAAAAGAGGGCGCCTTAATTTTTTTTTGGGGGGGAGTGCCCCCCTTGACCTCTCCTCTGGATCCGCCAGTGATAAAAGCTGCAGAGGGAATTAGAAGACATTTACAAAACTACTGGGTTTTGTTTTTTATTTTGCCCAGTAAAAAACTTTACTTTGTGTTTGTTTGAGGACGTCTAAATTAGCCTACAATGCTAGCCTCTTCTTTGTAATTTTTTACAATCTGTCTAAATTTGCAAGGTCGGAGGCGAGGGAGTGTTCTTTGGTCTAACCCTGTGAACATGTAATTATAACTATCACAAAACACACGGAAGAATCCGTCAATACTAAGCGCAATGGAATTCATTTTGTTAAATCTGCTGAATACATGACGTGTTTTGTTTATGATTATTTGAAAAAAACTACGTTTTCTAAAGAGTTAAAGAGGCTGAGTTACAAGGTCGAACCTTAAAACGTACAGGGATTAGGAGGCACAGTTGGGGGCTGCCGCCCCCAAACCCCGCGCTTTCGCAGCCTTTAAATAAAAAAAAATTTTTAACTGAAAGTAAGGAGCGACATTAAATCTTAAAACGAACAGAAATTATTCCGTATATGAAAGAGGCTGTGCCCTCCTCAACGCCTCGCTCTTTACGCTAAAGTTTGACTTTCTCACAACTCTTTTTTTAAACAATAAAAACTTTAGCGTAAAGAGCGAGGCGTTGAGGAGGGCACAGCCTCTTTCATATACGGAATAATTTCTGTTCGTTTTAAGATTTAATGTCGCTCCTTACTTTCAGTTAAAAAAATTTTTTTTTATTTAAAGGCTGCGAAAGCGGGGGTTTGGGGGCAGCAGCCCCCCAACTGTGCCTCCTAATCCCTGTACGTTTTAAGGTTCGACCTTGTAACTCAGCCTCTTTAACTCTTTAGAAAACGTAGTTTTTTTCAAATAATTTCTGCACGTTTTTGTACAGTTTATTACTTATTATTGCTTGACTAACTGTTAGCTGATCGTGTCAGGAGTTGAAGTTGGGGGCTGCCGCCCCCCAAACCCCCGCTCTTGAACATTCTTGTGTTAAGGCTTTTAATTCCTGAATACTCAAATCACGTCGTACAGGGTGCCTCCTAATCCCTGTACGTTTTAAGGTTCGAACTTGTGACTCAGCCTCTTTAACAGCCCCCCAACTGTGCCTCCTAATCCCTGTACGTTTTAAGGGTTGACCTTGTAACTCAGCCTCTTTAACTCTTTAGAAAACGTAGTTTTTTTCAAATAATCCACATAAACAGGTTAGACATGCTTTGTTATGAAAATTGACGCGCAGATATTTTCATAACAAAGCATGTCTAACCTGTTTATCTGTATTATTTGAAAAAAACTAAGGTTTTTCGTAAATGTAATTTCGGGGGATAATTTTTTCGGTCTGAAAATATCAAAAAGCCCTAACAGGTCGAATTCTGCTTCGAATGAGTCCTCATTCAACCGGATCCGTGGCCAACTGTGGCCTGTAGGCGTGGATAAGAAAAAAAAAGAAATGATGAATTTTAAGTGTCTATATTTGTTTTTTTTAAAAGAGGGAAGGATTGATTGTATTGAGATTAACTTTTGAGTAAATTTCGAGCTTCCTGGGCATATTAATTAATAATATTTAAGTTTCATACCAATCAGAAAAAATGAAAGTGGGGACGTGGTCGTAGGTTCGAAACTACCGGCCCAGTTTATACTATGAAGATAAAGTCGGAGGAGAATGAAATTTTGCAAGTTTCTTAGTTTGAGCTTGGGCTACAAAATACGATTACCGCCGTCTCTCTGCGACCTCTAGGACCTGAAATCGCTTAACATTGTGGTGGGTCGCCTCTTTATAGAGGCACAAGTGTGCCTCCTTGATGTCTAATGATAGATTTTTCAATATAATTAGGTTTGCAGGGTTTCATTGAATGTGTCTATAAACATTTTAGGGTACTTGTATGATATACCCACTCAAGAAGTGAAGTTAGGTTAATCCTAATAAAATATACCTAAGCATGACAAAACTATAATACTTTAGAAACAAATTTGGGCTATATATACATGGGCGCCCATAAGCTGAATTCCAGGGGGGGGCAAACCTCATCTAATTGGCACTTTTAATGCTATATAATAGGAATCTCAGAACAAACATATAAAAATAAAGGCAGCATCATTCAGCCAGGGGGCGGGAGTCCCCCCCCTGCCCCCCCCCCCATATGGGCACCCATGTATATATATGCACATTAGGGGGGGAGTACAGTGGGTCTGGATGTAAAATGTGTTAGCTAAAATTATTCAACATATTTTGAAGTAGGAATTGTTTTCTGACTTCACACTGTCCAAATACTTTACCCCCCTCCCCTTAATGAGCAAATATATAGCCCAAACTATAAATTTCTCATCTATTCTGTCACTTCTCTTTGTTTTTTCTCACTTTAAGGGGATAGAAACTGGCGAAAGAAACCGGTTCTACAGCACGTCAATGCATGAACAACTTGAGCAGTAGTAAGTATATCATACAAGCACCCATTTTAGATATAACTATTTGTAAAATCATTTTTTTTCAAGGAAAATTTGGTAAAGTTCTACCAAATCATATTATTGAGTTAGAAATAAAATGAATACACCATTCGATGCCTTTTTTTATGCTGATAACGAATATAATAATCATTTCTATTAGAAATGAATTTCAGCCCTCCCCCCTATATATACCTAACCCACCCTGCCCTACACCGGAAGTGGCATATCTAGGGGGGGGGGGCTGAAATTAATTTCCGTTAGAAATGATTATTATATTCGTAATCAGCATAAAAAAGGCATCGAATGGTGTATTCACTTTTGTCCTAACTCAATAATATGATTTGGTAGAACTTTACCGAAAATTTACCGAATTGCGTGAAATCTATAGAAAGAATTACAAAACATGCGAATTCAATGTAGATGTAGTATGTAAATTGTCATTTTCCTTGTGTTTTATTGTGTTCTTGTGTCTTATTGTGTCATTTTACAGCAACTGATAAGCTGATAAGCTGATAGCTGATAAGCTTATGGTCCTTCAGATACATTAAGGAAATATAATATCTCTTTGTCCTACAAAGTATACAAAGATTTGGGCAAATATGGCGAGCTATAAGCACATCGGTACTTACGTGTTATAGCGACCACACTTTGTTCTTGATCTGTAATGAAACCGGTTTTCTGTGTCCACTCAGAGATAATCAGCTTGGCCTGAGAGATATAAATGGTAAATATGTAGGTATATTTTAATTAAATTTTTAATATATAGGGATGGCTATGTTAGGCATTTAATATAATGCTTTCTGGGAGACCTGCTGTATATTTTTATTGTTTAAAAAAAATAAGAGTTGTGAGAAATTCAAACTTTTGAGTAAAGAGCGAGGCGTTGAAGAGGGGACAGCCCCTTTCATATATGGAATAATTTCTGTTCGTTTTAAGTTTTAACGCCATTCCCTTATTTCAGTTAAAAAAATTTGTTTTTTTTATTTAATTTTTGAACGTTTTTGAATTATTATATGTTTTTGTTTTTTCTTACCTCCCATAAATAATTCAAACAAAATTTGAACATAGAGCTAACTTTTATTTGGCTAGATGGCTCTGTTGAAACTTATTTAATTTTATGTACAAACCTTTTTACTATTAATAATTATGGGTAACTTACGGGATAGCTTACGTAAAGAACTAATATTTTTGTATATTTTTATACGTATATTAGGGGTTCGCCCCCGATTCAATACCTTGCTCTTTAAACTAGAGATTGAATTTTGTTCCAATTCTTTAAAAATGACACCTTAATCACAAAAGTCGTTAATTAGAAGAAATAGCTCTTATGAAAGTACTAAAAAAAATTTTGCTTAAAGAGCGAGGTATTGACTAGCGGGTGAACCCAATCATATAGCTAATATTTTCTATTCGTTTTAAGTTTTGATGTTGCTCCTTACTTTCAGTTGAAAAACTTGTTTTTTTTTAATTTAATTTCTGATTTTTTTTTAAATAATGATGGGAAATCCTGCGCCCCTTTCATAGCAATGTCCCTCCCCCCATGAAAACTTCCTTCAGGAAGTTTTCGGGATCCTTCCACATAAGGACTCCTTCAGGATCCTTCCACATAACCCCCGACCCACCCACCCACCCCCACTACCAGAAAAAATCCCCTCTAAAAATGTCTGTATACTTCCCAATAACCAATACTATATGTTAACATTGGGTAAAGTTCATAACTTTCAGCCCTCCCCCTGGGGGCTTCGAGGGATTAAGTCATCCTAAAAGGCATAGATATAATATTTTCGACCATGCTGAATAACATGGATATCTCAAAATTTTGATCGGGTGACTTAGGGAAAAAATGAGCGTGGGAGGGGGCCTAGTTGCCCTCCATTTTTTGGTCACTTAAAAGCGGCACTAGAACTTTTAATTTCAGTTCCAATGAGCCCTCCCACGATATTCTAGGACCACTGGGTCGATACGATCACCCCTAGGAAAAAAAAAACAAAAAAATAAATAAAAAAATAAACACGCATCCGTGTTCTTTCTTCTGACAAAAAATGCAAAATTCCACATTTTTTGTAGATAGGTGCTTGAAACCTCTACAGTAGGGTTCTCTGACGCGCTGAATATAAATAATGGTGTGATTTTCATTAAGATTCTATAGCTTTTAGGGGGTCTTTCCCCCTTTTTTCTAAAATCAGCCAAATTTTTTCAGGCGCGTAACTTTTGATGGGTAAGACTAAACTTGATGAAACCTATATATTTGAAATCAGCATTAAAATCTTATTCTTTTGATGCATCTAATGGTATCAAATTTCTGTTTTTTAGAGTTTCGGTTACACTTGAGCCGGGTCGCTCCTTACTTACAGTTCGTTACCACGAACTGTTTGATTATGCTTCCAAGGTATTTGAAATTGGCGACTTGTTCTAACTGTTGGTCTCCGCAAGGCTGACCTGGCAGCCTCTTTTCCTCACTTGGTCAAAGAGTTTTTGAAGTCATTGTCTGCACGATTCTAGTATGGTGTTTTCGTCAGCCCCATATCACTCAGGCATACTTCAAGGATTAAGCTGGATGCCATCAGTGCTGGTTCTTCGCATTATGTGAAGAAACCTTGTTTAACAAAAAGAAACCTTGTTTAACTCTTGATAGGATGCAGAAGAAACGAGTTTGGCCACTTGGTGTCTTTACAAAGCACTCACTGGCTTCATATAGAGGAATGGTCAGCAAAACTATCTTTTCGGGGATTCCGTAGTGCAATAATATTTTCCACAAACTCTAGTGGTCCCCAGAGTCAAGCTGCTATCTCAAAATCGAAGAATATCGGATAAAAATAAACGACTAACATTTTTTTTGGTAATTTATTAGCTAATTCTTCCTAAAAAAAATATGGAAAATAACCATCTCTCCCCGCCACCATATTTACCACCATATACATAACACCATTAGCATTCAGAGTCATATGCATATAACCACTGTCGTACTTAGCACCATATGCGTAACACAATTTAGTACCATTTCCTTAATTAGCACCATATTCATAGCACCATTGCCATATTTAGCCCTATTTTGAATACCAATGCGTCTCAATGTTTAGCACCAACGCCATATTTAGCATTACATGCATATCGCCTTTGCCATGTTTAACAAGAGCTGTAGCACCGCATGCAAGTTTCAAAACTATTCGTCAGTTAAACTTACAGAGCTTAGTCTTGCGTGACCAATTTTCAAAGAACAAGAATTCACGATCTTATTATTATTATTTTTGAATAGTCATAAATTACTTTTTAAAAAGCAAGCTCTTTGTAATTCGTCAGTTGCAATTAAGGCTTATATTCAGTTCCTATACTGCATAAGTATGTTATTTGCAGTCGTTTGACATATGCATGACTGACAGCTTAAAAAATTGATGTATTACTAGAATCCAAGCATATCAAGGTGATCCAGTTCACCTATCTCAGATCTACTTATTATCGTTTTGCTGCTAAATACAAAACTGGACATGGTTTATAGTTTTTCTCTTGTGGTCCAACCTATATTTTTCTCTTGTGGTAAATGTTTTTTTTTTATGTGCTTTCAAATCAGAAGCATACACAGATCTGATCTCAGTGGCATCATCTCACTGCATCTCACTGCACATAGTCATGATCCAACTGCACATAAGCATTTTTTATCGGGGGGGGGGGGGCAAGGCCGCACCCACGATTTTTTTTCAGAGGGGGTCTTGCTAAAAAAAATCGGGGGGGGGGGGGTGTTTACGGAAAAAACTCAAAACACGCACATAAAGTTTGTTTATGTCCATTTTTGTTACGTTTGTACGAGTAAGACAAAAATTTCTGGGGGGATTAAAATCCGGTACCCCCCCCCCTGTATACGGCCATGGGCGCCCATAAGGGGGGGGGGGGCAGGGCGCCCCACCCCCCCTGGCTGAATAATGCTGCCTTATTTTTATATTTTGTTCTGAGATTTCTATTTTATAGCATTAAAAGTGCCAATTAGACGAGGTTTACCCCCCCCCCCCCTGGAATTCAGCTTATGGGCACCCAAGGATACGGCCCTGTAGGGGGGTTACAAACAAAATTAAAAAATGCATCGAAACTGAACAACTTTTCAGGGGGGGGGGTTCAAAGCCCCAAACCTTTCCTGCTTGATACAGCCCTCCCTAATTTTTCCAAATTTATGGCACTATCTGACCTTCAGCAAGTGCGGTTATCAGAGGATTTTTTTTCAATAGAGGGGGCGCCAAATAGACGAAATTTTCCAAATTTTCCGAAATAGGCCAAATTTTCTACACCAATATTTTTCATGGAGGAGATTTGTTTTGCTCAGTTTTTTGGGGGGTTTTTGGGGTTTATTTGGGGTTTATTTGCTTCCATGAAGACTGTAAGTTTGTATCTTCCTTTTCCCCTTCTTAGCTAGACAATTGCCAAATTACCCTTCAGCTCATTGCAGAAAAACTTGTGTAGAGCAAGAGGGCAGTTACTTCGGTCTACTTAAGCAGCTACTAATTATAACACTCTGCCGGAGAAGGACTCTTCATTTCCTGCTCACGCAGAAGGGAGTGCGGTTGAATCCCCCCCCACAAAATTTTTCCTCCAACTCACAATAATGCAACAAAAATGTATACAAACCAATTTTTGATGAGTTTTCAGAAGGAAATTGTACCCCCCCCCCCCAAACAAAAATACTGCCTACGGCCTTGGATATGCAACAATCCTGAACTGCATTAATGAGCAGTATGAGTTGTGAATCAGGGCCATGTCCAGGATTTTTTTTTGGGGGGGGGGGGGGTATTGCACATAAGTACTTTTTTCAGGAGGAGGGGGGCAAGGCCGTACTAAAGATTTATTTTTTCGGAAGGGGTCTTGCTCAAAAATTTTTCGGGGGGGGGGATTTACGCAAAAAAAACTCAAAACATGCACACAAAATTTTTTTATATCCATTTTTGTTACGTTTTTACGAGTCAGACAAAAAATTCTGGGAAGGTTCAAACCGGGTAACCCCCTCCCCCGTGGATACGGCCCTGGAGGAGGGTTACAAAAATTTTTTTAAAATGCATCAAAAACTGAACAATTTTTTTAGGGGGGGGGTTCAAAGCCCCAAACCTTTCCCCCCTTGATACAGCCTTGTTGTCAATGTTGGCGCTGGCTGGGTCTTCAACGGCTGTTATTATTGCTTAGAAAAAAATCTAGGATCAATATATATGGCTGTTACTGTTTGCCCGATAGAAGGAGAATCTTTTCAACTCCCAAAACATGTCTCGAATCCACAACTAAAATTACCGGGAAATAGTGGCAAGCTAACATACCTTTCATGTGAACCAAGATTAAAATTCAATATAAAAACATGTCTTTTTTGAAAATAAAGTAAAAAGCGACCTCTTATTTACGGATTATCTTTTAAAACTTTTAAACTGAAAATTACATTGTTGAAAGCAAACGCACACCAAAACATATTTTAAATCCCAACCCCCTTTTCTTTTGATGCATATATTGTTACCAAAAACCTTTTTTTTAGTTTACTGCTAGGCACGAGTTGCTCCTTACTTGCAGTTCATTACCATAAAATGTTTGATTTTAAATAAAATACACTTACTTTGCAAGGCTTTCACATGGCAAAGCCGAATTTACTTTATGAAATACAAACGATTGGACACTTATAGAATCTTTTTTCGCCATTTACTTGGAGCCAACTAAAAGAAATTCATTTTTCTGACCTCCTAATCTTAGCACAAATTGATTGAATCAACCTTAATTACTCATTTCCTTTGTTAAACTTACAGCTTCAATTTAAGGAGAATGCCTGAGCCTCACTGTTCCAAAAAGAATATTAGCGTTATTTCATCATTAAATGTGACATGATTCAATTATAAAACGAATACAGGCAAAGGGGTAATGCAAATGTAGATTTACAGTAGTGTAAGGCCAGTTGACAACTTAAAAATCATTTTGCGAGTCTCAGCGTCGGCTGACCATCTCAAAGACACAGGGCCTATTAGCGAATTTTATTAGCACCACAGGGAACTCCCAAAGCAATTTGGGTAAAAAGATGATAGCAGATCTTGAATGTGTCAACAGTTCCTTCAAGTAAATAGATGCAAGTTAAAAATAAAGAAAACCTATAATCTCTCGCTAATTGTTAAGGAAGGTCCTATCTACTCAATGCACCATAATAATAATAATAATATATAATAATAATATAATAACCATAAATAATATGCATCCTGTGTCAACAAGGTTTTCAATAAACGTGGGTGGTACCACATGGAACTCCTGAGCTGTCAAGTTACTAGAATATTTTTTTATGTTTTCCAAACGGGTATGCTAGAATATTTCTAGGGACTACCCTTTCCTGAACTTTAAAAAAAAAATCCTGTTCCGTTTAATAATAATATAAAAAAAAAACTCAAATGATATATGCTTCATATTACATGAAGATCTCTATCTCCGGCACAATATGGAAGAAGTTAAACGGTTTTTCTAAGATTTTCGAGAAATCCGGCGTCGGCTTTTAGTTTTCTGTCGTTTGTTCGGACCTCTTATTCAAGCTCTGCGAGTTATGGCAAGACTGCCCAATCAATTCTAAACAGTTTGACCACAAAAGCCTGGAATCTTTCGCGCGCTGAGGAAAGGGGTTCGAGTCCTGGTGCCACTGGTTAGTCGGTTTGGAACGGGGGTAAGTGGCTCGACTGTTTAAGTTGAACCAGAGTCGAGCAAGCTCTAAATGGGTACCCGGAAAAATATGTGGAAGGTAAACAGGAAGGTTGTACCAAAGCATAGGGTGGCTGGAACCCATCCCCCCCCTTTGCACTTCCTGGCTGAAGGGCCATGAAACGAAGATCAGCACCACCAGTGGGAACCATAAGGTCCAATGCCGTATTCTTTACCATTTTATTGTTTTTTACAAAATAAATAAGTTATAACAGATGAGATAGGGTGGACCTTCAAAATATTTTAAGTCAATCAATTTGAGCACCAGAAGAATTAATGTGTGTATTTTTATTATCTGTGAAAAAAACTCCCGAGCAACTTATTAGTTGTGAGACAGAGTCAAACTTTAGCGTAAAGAGCGAGGTGTTGAGGAGGGGACAGCCCCTTTCATATACGGAATAATTTCTGTTCGTTTTAAGTTTTAATGTCGCTCCTTACTTTCAGTTTAAAAAACTTGTATTTTTTTTTATATTTAATTTCTGATCGTTTTTTAGTTAATGCAGTTTTTATTTTGGCTCACCGTCATTGAATAAGCAAACAAAATTTGCATAAAAATTTTACTTTTCTTTTGCTAAATGGCTGTGGCTGTCTCTAAATTTGGTTCTGACGTAATTTACAAATTAACTTACGTAACGAACTTCTATATTCGTATAGTTTTCTTCTGGCAAAAAATACAAAGTTGCAGATTTTTGCAGATATGAGCTTGAAACCTATTAATAGGGTTTTCTGATACGCTGAATCTGACGGTGTGATTTTCATTAAAATTCTTTCCTTTTAGGGGATGTTTCCCCCCATCTTTAAAAAATCAGGTAAATTTTCTCAGGCTCGTAGCCTTTGATGAGTAATACCAAACTTAATAAAATTTATATATTTAGAATCAGCATTATAAGCCCATTCTTTTGATACATTTATTGACATCAAAATTCAGTTTTTAAAAGTTTCGATTACTATTGAGCCGTATCGTTTTTTTTTTTTTATTGTTTTGTTTATTACGTATATGTTATTAAGTATATGAGAGGGTTTTCCCCTTAGTCAATACCACGCTCTTTACGTTAAAAGTTAAAAAAAAATTTAATTCACAAACCCCTGAATCACAAAGGCCGTTTAATTAGAATAGATAGCTCTTTTGAAAGCACTATAAAAAAGCTGTAGCGTAAAGAGCGAGGTTTTGTCTTGGGGGAGAACCCCCTCATATACGTAATAATTTCTGTTGGTTTTAAGTTCTAATGTTGCTTCTTACTTTCAGTTGAAAAAACTAGTTTTTTTAATTTAATTTCTGATCGTTTTTTAAATAATGCTTGGAAATCCGGCGCCCCCTTCATAGAAATGTCCCTTACCCCAAAGATACATCCTCCATGTAAAGATTCTCCCGAGTAACCCCCTCTTCCAGCCCCCCCCCCCCCAGAAAAAAAATCCTTCCTGAAAATGTCTGTATACTTCCCAATAACCAACACAATATGAAGCAATGGGCAAAGTTTATAAGTTGTAGCCTTTCCCCTGGGAACTGTGGGGGATTAAGTCATCCTAAAGGACATATTTATTAGATTTTCGGCTATGCTGAACAAAATGGTTATCTCAAAATTTTAATTGGGTGACTTTGAGAAAAAAATGAGCGTGGGAGGGGGCCTAGTTGCCCTCCATTTTTGTTCACTTAAAAAGGGCACTAGAACTTTTAATTTCCGTTCCAATGAGCCCTCCTACGATATGCTAGGACCACTGGGTCAATACAATTACCCCTGGGGAAAAGAAAAAAAAAACAAAAACAAAAAAAAAATAAACACGCATCCATGATCTTTCTTCTGGCAAAAAATTGAAAATTCCACATTTTTGTAGATAGGAGCTTGAAACCTCTACAGTAGGGTTCTCTGATACGCTGAATATGATAGTGTGATTTTCATTAACGTTCTATTGCTCTTAGAAGGTCCTTCCCCCTTTTTCGAAAATCAGCCAAATTTTCTCAGGCGCTTAACTTTTGATGGGTAAGATTAAACTTGATGAAACTTATATATTTGAAATCAGCATTAAAATATGATTCTTTTGATGTATCTATTGGTATGAAAATTGCGTTTTTTAGAGTTTTGGTTACCATTGAGCCGGGTCGCTCCTTACTTACAGTTCGTTACCACGAACTGTTTGATCTGAAGCTTTGGATAGATTGAGGTGGTGAAGAAAAGTGCACAGGTGCGTTTGACTCGGTGAGTTGTTAGTAGTAGTAGTAGGAGTAAGGATATCGTTATACTCCCCCAGTCTTAAACTCGACGTACCTATCTATAAATAGGTTTTTAATTTTAAATAGGTTTTAAAAGAAGTATAGAAAGTAGGAATAGGAAAAAATGACATTTTGGCAGTAATTGAAATTGAAACAATCCCTCTGAATAACATGGTCTTCCATTGTAAGAGGACATGGGTACTTTCCCATTATATGGGCATTTCTAAAAAGTCACGTTTGGTTATGGCTAATGAAATAAAATAAAATAGGATGAATATATAATAGTTTGTAAACGAATTTGGGCTATATATTTGGACATTAGGGGGGAGGGATAAAGCATTGCAGATATTAAATACGTAACCTAACCTAGGTACCTTTTTCTCCCCCTAAACCCCAAAAAACAATAGTTTAAATATTGTAAACGCCTTGAAAACCACACTAAGCATTGCATTACTGTATAGCGGTGTCTTGAATAACCCCTCAAAAATGGGTTTTTCGTGACTGGTTTCCTGGTAGATGCCCATATAATGGGAAAGTACCAGGAAATGTTTACCAATTGCCGGTAAGAGAGAGTAACTGGGAAGGGTGACGTCGAAGATGGGTCCTTATTTTTGCATAGTGTGTGGAGGTAAGAAGGAGGATTTAATTAATTTTGAGGGTTTTGTAAGGAATTAAAAGAGTTGAATGAGGAAATTTTTCCGGGGTAGTTTAAAAGGGAGGAAAATGATCTATTCCTTCCATTTAAACCACACAGAACAGTAAAGTCTGAATCACTTAGTTTAACATCAACCTATTCAAATGATTGGTATTAAATAAAGTAATAGAGACTTCATTTTTTGAAATTTTTGGAGGGGGCAAATGCCCCCCCCCTCCAAATCAACATCACTGATTTTGGAGCTTTGTCCCTCTTTCCCTTCTTGGAGGATATGACCATACTTTGGTCCCTACAGATGTTGGCGTCACCCCCATGTAAATTTCCTTTGTACATGCCTAAATGCCCTGGGTCTTAGCAAGTCCCTTTTGATACTCACTTTACTTGTGATCCCATTATGCTGGACGATGTAGTAATCCAAAAGTCTAATCTTTTAGTAGATGCAACTACTAATCCATCCACCAAAAGTTAATTAAGCAATCTCTCTTGTTGTTAGACTGAATCACTTTTTCCTTCCCGCATATTTATTATTTCGTTCTGGTTTGAATCTACTGTAGTGTAAGCCCGCCTTTTTCGTAATTGAAAAATAATTTACGCATAACTTTTTGTCTTGAAACAAAATAGATGGCGTACATATCTGCACGGAATTATCAGTAGATTAACAATATGTCATACGGAATATAAAACTGTTCGTGTGAACGAACTTGTACGGAGCGACACGGCTCAATAGTGACCGAAACTAAAAAATAGAATTTTGATATCAATAGATATATCAAAAGAATTGACTTGTTATGTTGATTCCAAATATATAATTAAGTTTAATCTTACCCATCAAAAGCTACGCGCATGAGAAAGTTTGACTAATTTTTGAAAAAGAGGGGAAACACCCCTTAAAACTCCAGATATCTTAATGAAAATCACATCATCAGATACAGTGTATCCGAGAACCTTATTGTACAAGTTTCAATCATCCATCAACAAAAATGTGGAATTTTGTAATTTTTGACTAAAGAAAGATTACGGATGCGTGTTTATTCGTTTTTTTTCTTGTTTGTTTTCCCCAGGGTGACCGCATCGAACCTATGGTCCAAGAATACCGGAAACGGGCTCATTTGAACGGAAATTAAAAGTTCTAGTCCCCTTTTTAAGTGACCAACAAGATTGGATGGCAACTAGCCCACCTCCCATTCCCCTTTTTTCCTCAAAGACGTCCGATCAAAATTTTGAGATAGCCAATCAGATGATACATCAGTGGCGTAATTTCGTCAAAATCATGGGGGGAGGGCAAAGCTGGAGCCAATTTTCTCAAATCGAGCGACAATGACAGTGAAAAACTGAAAAATGACGCATCTTGTACCATATTAACTAAAAAAAACAAAACAAGTTTTTTTTAACTGAAAGTAAGGAGCAACATTAAAACTTGAATCGAACAGAAATTATTCTGTATATGAAAGGGGCTGTCCCCTCCTCAACGCCTCGCTCTTTACGCTAAAGTTTTTTATTGTTTAAAAAAATAAAGTTGTGAGACAGAGTCAAACTTTTGCGTAAAGAGCGAGGCGTTGAGGAGGGGACAGCCCCTTTCATATACGGAATAATTTCTGTTCGTTTTAAGTTTTAATGTCACTCCTTAGCCTAATTTCAGTTAAAAAAAACTTGTTTTTTTAGTTAATTTCTGAACGTTTTTGAATTAATGCAGCTTTGATTTTGGCTTACCGTAAATGAATAATTAAAACGAAACTCGCATATTAATTTTCCCTTTTTTGGCTAATTGGCTTTCTCGAAATTTTGTTCTGACGTAACTTACGAATTAACTTACGTAACGAATTTCTATATTCGTATGTTTTTATTGCGTATATTATATATAGTTCGCTCCCTAGTCAATACCTCGCTCTTTACGCTAAAGTTCGAATTTTGTTCGAATCACAAACCCCTGAATCACAAAGGGCGGTTAATTAGAATAGATAGCTCTTTTGAAAGTACTAAAAAACTTTAGCGTAAAGAGCGAGGTATTGACTAGGGGGCGAACCCTCTCATTTACGTAATAATTCCTGTTTGTTTTAAGTTTTAATGTTGCTCCTTACTTTGAACAACTTGTTTGGAACAACTTGTTTTTTTATTTAATTTCTGATCGTTTTTTAAATAATGCTGGGAAATCTGGCGTCCCTTGATGGAAATGTCCCTTCCCCTAAGGAAATATCCTACATGGAAAGATCCTCCCTTGTAACCCCTACTCCGACCCTCACCCCCCACTAGAAACAATTCCTCCTGAAAACGCCTGCATACTTCCCAATGACCAATACTATATGTAAACAATGGGCAAAGTTTATAAATTGCAGCCCGTCCCCCGGGAATTGTGAGGGATTAAGTCATCCTCAAAGACATAATAATTAGATTTTCGACTATGCTGAACAAAATGGCTATCACAAAATTTTGATTGGGTGACTTCGGGAAAAAAATGAGAGTGGGAGGGGGCCAAGTTGCCCTTCAATTTGTTGATCACTTAAAAAGAGCACTATAGCTTTTAATTTCCGTTAGAATGAGCCCTTTACGATATTCTAGGAGTACTGGATCGATACTATCACCCCTGGGAAAAAAACAAACAAATAACACGCATCCGTGATCTTTCTTCTGGCAAAAAATACAAAATTCCACATTTTTGAAGATATGAGCTTGAAACTTCCACAGTAGGGTTCTTTGGTGCACAGTGTCCAATGGTGTGATGTTCATTAGAGTTCCATGTCTTTCAGGGATCGTTTCTCCCTTTTTTCAAAAATAGGGTCCATTTTTTCAGGCACTCATCTTTTGACGAGTAAGACCGTACCTAGTAGCATGGACATACGGGGAGTCAAAATTAAAATCCAATTCGTTTTATGTATCTAATGATATCAAAATTCCGTTTTTTAGAGTTTCGGTTACTAGTGAGCCGGGTCGCTCCTTACTTACAGTTCGTTACCACGAACTGTTTGAAAGGTAAAGTTATTCCAAAGAAATCTGACCTGTTTATGTGGATGCTTGAATTACGCAGGCTTGTCTTAATTTTGACAAGATTTTGAAGGAACAAGATTTCATCTGGGGGAGGGGGGCAAATTGGGATCTGGGGGTGCAAACCGAGGTATGAGAGGTTCAGTTGACCCTGCCCCCTGCCTCATAGTAAATTAAGCCACTTTAATACACCCAGAAGTGTCAAATGGGAGGAGAACAATGCCCCCCCCCTCCTAGTTACGGAAAAATCTTTTTTTTTGTGCTTTGATTGAGAAGTACGTTTTTAGGTATTTTGGTACTTGTAAAGAATCCGGTAGTCACACGAGAAGTGAAGTTTCGTTAATGGTAATGAAATAAAATAAAATTGGGTGAAAATATAATTGTTCAAAATAAATTTGGGCTATATATTTGCACATTAAGATGGGTGGGGGTAAAGCATAGCATATATTAAGTACGTAACCTAACCTAGGTACCTTTTACTCCCCCTAAACCCCAAAAAACTAACGTTTATATTTTTGTCACGGAGTGAGCAACACCTCACAATGCAGCGAAAACCTGTTTTTCATGTAGCATCTCGGTCTATCTCGATCCAGTGTTTCTCGCCTGACTACCGGATTCTAACAAGTACCGGTATTTTCATCAAAAAAAAAAAAAAAAAAAAAAAAAAAAAAAAAAAAAAAAAAAAAAAACTACCACCCGGGTTTTGAGAAAATTTTTACCCCCCCCCCCCTATCCTACCCCAAAATTTTTGTGAACTAATATTCCCAGACACATTGGGTGTGTTCGAAAATTCCATAAATAATGATTATGATTTATTCGTTATTATATTCATTCCAAAGCAACGGACAACACAAAATTATAAGTAATGTTTATTACTTGTAAGCTGAGCTTAGTTATAAAAAAATCGATGTAAATTGAGTTCTGTAGCACACACTGACATTCACCAGCAAATGTCCAAAATTCCTTTTTTTTGCTTGGATTCAATTAGCTTTACAAATCAGCTTTTTTAGTCTTATGCAAGCTTTGATGGTAAAAGTTAAAGTTAGCCTAGGTTCAATTAGGTTATAAATCTCAGAAATGGGTTAAAAAGCAAACCCAACCTAACCTGTCACCATCAAACCTTGCATAAGATTGAAAAAGTTGACTCACAACATTGACTAAATCCAAGAAAAAAAAAATGTATTTTGGACATTCAGAGTAACATATATATAGTAGGGTAACAGTCTAGACAGGGGCGGATCCAGGATTTTTTTTTAGGGGGAGGGGGCTCAAAATAGGTTGATCCTTAAAAAAATTAGGGGGGGGGGCGCAAAAAAGGTTGATCCAATAAACTTGCGTTAGGAGCAAGTTTAATTAACGCAAACTTGAGTTAATTAAGTAAATGACACTACTTTAGACTACAATAGCGGGAGGGATGCCCCCCTCACGTCCCCCTGGATCCGCCACTGAGTCTAGAAGTACTACTCTTCTAAAGGAAATCTTCATAAAATAAAAGTACTACCAACAGATTCCTTACTTTAGGCTCCTTTTCAATTTTAGTAATTACCCTAACCCCCCCCCCCCCCTAAATGGCCCCAGATATTGCCCTAATAATATATTCCTCAATTAATTCATTCTAATCATGTTTCATGGATCCTTTGTTAAATTAAATAAAAAAAATAAGTTTTTTTAACTGAAAGTAAGGAACGACTTTAAAACATAAAACGAACATAACTTAGTCCGTATATGAAGGGGGCTGTCCCCTCCTCAACGCCTCGCTCTTTACGCTAAAGTTTTTCATGGTTTAAAAAAATAGAATTGTGACAAAGTCAAACTTTAGCGTAAAGAGCGATGCGTTGAGGAGGGGACAGCCCCCTTAATATACGGACTAATTTCTGTTCGTTTTAAGTTTTAACGTCGTTCCTTACTTTCAGTTAAAAAAACTTGTTTTTTTTATTTAATTTTTGAACGTTTTTGAATTAATGCAGGTTTTGATTTTGGCTCACCGTACATGAATAATTAAAACAAAATTTGCATATTATATTTGGTTAAATGGCTTTCTCGAAACTTGTTTAATTTTATTTACGAACGTTTTTATTAGTAATAAATATACGTAACTTAGAATTAACTTACGTAACGACCTTCTATATTCATAAATTTTTAACACGTATATTAGGGGGTTCGCCCCCTAGTCAATACCCTGCTCTTTAAACTATAGTTTGAATTTTTTTCCAGTTCTTTAAAAATGACCTCTTAATCACAATCAGTTGATCAGTTGAAAAACTTGTTTTTTTTATTATTTAATTCCTGATCTTTTTCTTTAATAATGCTGGGAAATCCGGCGCCTCCTTCAGAGCAATTTCCCGTCACACCTGAACACGTCCTTCATTGAAAGATCCTTCCATATAGCCCCAGACCCTCTCATTCCCACAACTACCCGAAAAAATCTCCTCTGAAAAATTCTGTATACTTCCCAATAACCAATACTATTTGTTAACATTGAGTAAAGCTCATAACTTTCAGCCCTCCCCCTGGGAACTTTGGGGGATCAAGTCATCCTGAAAGACATTTTTATCATATTTTCGACCATGCTGAACAAAATCTCTTTAAGTTGATTTGATGATTTTGGGAAAAAAATAAGCATAGGAAGGGGCCTAGTTGTCTTTTATTTTCTTTGTTATTTAAAAAGGGCACCAAAACGTCTAATTTCCGTTCCAATGAGCCCTCCTGCGATATTATAGGACAATTGGGTCAATACGAATACCCCTGGGGAAAAAAAAAACAACAAACAAACAAACAAACAAACAAATAAACACGCATCCGTGATCTTTCTTCTGGTAAAAAATGGAAAATTCCACATTTTTGTAGATAGGAGCTTGAAACCTCTACAGTAGGGTTTTCTGATACGCTGAATATGATGGTGTGATTCGAAAATCAGCCAAATTTTCTCAGGCACGTAACTTTTGATGGGTGAGACTAAACTTGATGAAACTTATATATTTGAAATCAGCATTAAAATCTGATTCTTTTGATGTATATATTGGTATCAAAGTCCCGTTTTTTAGAGTTTCGGTTACCATTGAGCCGGGTCGCTCCTTACTTACAGTTCGTTACCACGAACTGTTTGATATGGTTTCTTGCAGTCAGGGATATATCTTTGTTTGTGATTGAGTGTGAAATTTACAAAAATATTATATGAAATGATTTTGAAAATTGGGTAATTATAGAATTAAAGATGATAATGTGATTAATAGAAACATGCTGTGTATTAAAAAGTTAGAATTTCATTGTTTTAGTGTTGTTTTTTTTTTCTTTTTTTCCCTTATATATCCTATGGCAATATCAGGGACCATATATTACATTTCAGATTAACGTTCTGTTGAAACTAACTATAACTCTGTTTCTAAATGATGTTACATGAAAACATTCTTCACAAACTAGTTTCTTGAAACCCCCGTCTTTTTAAAATTCAGACTTCTATCGTGTATAGTTCGCTTTTTACTCTGGTGCAACTACTGCGATACTGAAAATACAAGGATACTGAAAAATCGCAGTACGAATTGGGGGTCAAGTTGAATGATGGTTCAGTTAAATGGGATTGAATTAAATGAGGGTTGAATTATACGGGGGTTCATTTAAATGAAGGTCGAGTTGTATAGGGGTTGACTTAAACAGGGGTTGAGCTACACGGGGTTGAACTAAACAGGAATTCAGTTAAACGAGTTAATCTTCGTTTTGAAATGACATTACTCATAACATATTGTACTCAACCTTAAAAAATAACAAAGAAACATCAAGTGGTCATTTTTGAAATAAGATAGGTTAATAGTGGTGTGCTTACATCATTTATGAATTCCCTATCCTTAAGGGGAGGGGGCTAAGACCTGAAATTTGACACAAGTATCAGAAACGCAATTCACAAATGAATTGTCGAAAACACAAACCAGACCATAAAAATTGGCATAAAATTGGCATATATTGGAATCTAAGAATGTATAGAATTATATATTACTATTATAATATCCATGGTTAAAAATCACACAGCCACAAATTAGAATTGTGCTCTTATATGCTGCAAAATGATTGTTACAACAAAATTCGGTACTGGTGCGTTATATGGATACTTTTATATATTGTACATGGAAACCAGTCACGAAAAACCCGTCAAGCAGGCTATTCTCAAGAGACCACTATTCATAAATGACTGCAAAGCCGTGGTTTCTCAATGATTTAAGTAGAAAGGGGGGTTCTACTCGTGACAGCCCCACGTGGTTTATGGTTTTCTCACTGAGAATGAAAAAACAGGAATTTTCTCACTTGGAAAAACAGGACTTTTCTCACTTTTATGTCTGTTTTCATGGATGATTATGTGTGTTGTTCGGTTTATTTGATGTTTTTCATGGTTGTCAGCATCAAATTATGGATGTTTTATGGTTTTTGTCAGTGAGAATTGGAAAAACAGGAACTTTATCATATTTATGTCTGTTTTTATGGTTTTTGTCTGTGAGAATGGAAAAACAGGAACTTTCTCACATTTAAGGATGACAACAGCAATTTATGTTCATGTTTTATGTCTGTTCGTTGTCAGTGAGAATGGACATGCTTGACGCGAATGTTATGAGATTGTTTGGCTAGCCTGGCCTGAGAACTTGATTTACATAATCGCTAGGGGAAATTATTGATTCACGAAGGGGAGAATTAAGAAATATTATGGCTTCTTTAATCTTAGGCCTGAGGGATAAACGTTCTTTAGGTCAGAGAGAAAAATTAATATTCTATTTTTAAATAGGGCTTCATTGATCTTTAGTGTCAGGAATTATAAATGACATCACTTGTTATCTTGGAATTATGCGGGAGTCTAAAGAGATAGAAATTCTATTTTTAAATACGGCTTCAAGGAGCTTTAAGTCGGAGAGATAAATTGATATTCTAACGAAACCCTAATAGTTTAGCTAGGAAAATTTATGAGATGAAGAGATTAACGTAGGAAAGGGTTTCCTAGAAATTTGAAATGCGTTAGCGCAGAGATGCCAAACAAAAGGAACACGCTGAAATTACGTTTAGGGATTATTTGGGCGAAACCATTTTATCCATTTTATGGGATTATTTCGGCGAAACAGTTAGAGACATTTTGAAAGAAGATTTTAGGAAAGGTTTCAGAAGAGAATTTGAGGGTGAAACTCTGTGGTCGTTATAATACACAAGTTCCATTTGAACAGTGTTGTGAGGTCCTCTACCCCAACCCCAAAGGGTTCCGATCCCCCACCCCAACCCCGAAGGAAGCCCCCGGTACTCAAAGGTCCCCCAAGCTCCCAAAGAGCCCCAGCCCCCCAAACGCCCTCCTCAGACCCTCAAAGGCCCTCCTCTGGTCCTCAAAGGGCCCGCGGACGCATCCCTTCGGCGCATCCCTGCGGCGCTTCCCCCGACCCGCGGCGCATCCCCATGTGGCGCATCCCCATGCGGCGCACTCCTGCCCCGCGGCACTTCTCGGGCCCGGGGGACCTTTGAGGACCGGGGGGAGGGCCTTTGGGGTCCGGGGTGCCCTTTGGGTATAAGCTAACCTAACCTAACTTAAACATGGTAAAAAGATTAAATTAGGTTAGGTTAGGCTAGATTAAGTTAGGTTAGGTTAAGTTAGGTTAGGTTAGGTTAGCCTACGTACGCGCGCGTACGTAGGCTAACCTAACCTAACCTAACTTAACCTAACCTAACTTAATCTAGCCTAACCTAACCTAATTTAATCTTTTACCATGTTTAAGTTAGGTTAGGTTAGCTTATCATGAGCGCTCGTAATAAGTTTACCTAACCTAACCTAACTTAAACAAGGAGAAATGTTTCCAATTATTTATTAATATTTATTTATACCTAACCTAACCTATTGTTTTTGGTGGTTATATGAATGAACTGAATTTAAGAAAAATTAGAAATAAAGTGAAACTTATTATCTTCATGGTAAATAGTCACAATCAAATTATAAACATTCCTATCTTCTAAGGAAAAATTTAGAATTGAAATTTAAATTTTTTATGTCTTTGAGAAATTAGGAACTGAAATGGAAGCTTTTTCATTTTCAATGGTAAATTTCAGAATTGAGCTAAATTTTTTTTTCACTTCTCTAAGAAAATTCAGAAGAGAACTTGTACATTTTGCACTTCTTCGAGAAAACTCAGAATTAAAATGGAGCTTCATATCTTCATGAAGAATATTCACAATCAAAGTATAACTTTTCCTATCTTCTATGAAAAATTTGGAACAATGTTTTAAATTTTTTCATCTTTTTGAGAAAAATCGGAATTGAAGTGGAAAATTTTATATTATTTTAGGAAAATAGAATTGATCAATAACTTATTTCATATTCACTGACAAAATTCAGAATCGAAATTGAACTTTTCTTCTTCCGGGAAAATATTTGGAACAGAAATTTCATTTTTTTCATCTCTTTGAGAATAGTCGGAACTGAATTTAATAAAATTTTGAATTAAAGTGAAACTTATTATCTTCGTGGAAAATAATCTATGGAAGCTTTTTATTTTCTCTGGAGAAATTAGAATTGAATTATTTTCTCTGCTAAAACTAATATTAGAGTTTGAACTTTTGTATCTTATATGAAAAAATTTGGAACTGTATTTAAAATTTTTTCATCTGTTTTAGAAAAATCTGAACTGAAGTGGAAAATTTTTATATTATTTTGGGGAAATAGAACTGATCAATAACTTATTTCTTTTTCATTGCGAAAATTCAGAATCGAAGTTGAACTTTTCTTCACTTCTTTGAGAAAATTTAAAATTGAAGTGAAACTTTTTATCTTCATTGAAAATAATCACAATCATATTATAACTTTTCCTATCTTATATGAAATTTTTTTTTTATCTTCTATGGAAAATAATCTGTGGAAGCTTTTTATTTTCTCTGGAGAAATTAGAATTGAATTGTGTTCTTTGGTAAAATTAAGAATAGAACTTGAACTTTTCTATCTTCTATGAAAAATTTGGAACAGTATTTTAAATTTTTTCATGTTTGAGAAAAATCTGAACTGAAGTGGAAACTTTTTATATTATTTTGTGAAAATAGAATTGATCAATAACTTATTTCATTTTCATTGCGAAAATTCAGAATCGAAGTTGAAATTTTCTTCACTTCTTTGAGAAAATTTAAAATTCAAGTGAAACTTTTTATCTTCATAGAAAATAATCACAATCATAGTATAACTTTTCCTATCTTCTATGGAAAAATTTTTTTATCTTCATGGAAAATAATCTGTGGAAGCTTTTTATTTTCTATTTAGAAATTAGAGCTGAATTGTGTTCGTTGGTGAAATTCCGAAGAGAACTGGAACTTTTCTATCTTCTATGAAAAATTTGGATCAGTATTGAAAAATTTTTCATCTCTGAGAAAAATATGAGCTGAAGTGGAAATTTTTTATATTATTTTGGGGAAATAACATTGATCAGTAACTTATTTAATTTTCATTGAGATAATTCAGAATCGAAGTTGAAATGTTATTCTTACGGGAAAAGATTTGGAAGAGAACTCAAAATTTTTTCATCTCATTGAGAAAAGTCGGAATTGAATTTAAGAAAAATTAAAATTAAAGTGAAACCTTTTATCTTCATAGAAAATAATCACAATCATAATATAACTTTCCATATCTTCTACGGAAAAATTAGAACTGAACTTTAAATTTTTTATGTCTTGGTGAACTTAAAACTGAAGTGGAAGCTTTTTATTTTCTCTGGAGAAATTAGAATTGAATTATGTTCTTTGGTAAAATTCAGAAGATAACTTGAATATTCTCGATCACAGTATAACTTTTCCTATCTTCCATGAAAAATTTGGAACAGAACTTTAAATTTTTTCATCTCTATGTGAAAAGTCGGAACTGAATTTAAGAAAATTTAGAATTAAAGTGAAACTTTTCATCTTCACGGAAAAAAATCACAATCATAGTATAACTTTTCCTATCTTCTACGGAAAAATTTAGAACTGAACTTTAAATTTTTTATGTCTTGGTCACTTTAAAACTGAAGTGGAAGCTTTTTATTTTCTCTGGAGAAATTAGAATTGAATTATGTTCTTTGGTAAAATTCAGATGAGAACTTGAACTTTTCTATCTTCTAAGAAAAATTAGGAAGAGTATTTTAGATTTTTTCATCTCTTTAAGAAAAATCTGAATTGAAGTGGAAAATTTTTATATTATTTTAGGAAAATAGAATTGATCAATAACTTATTTCATTTTCATTGAGAAAATTCAGAATCGAAGTTGAACTTTTCTTCTTCCGGGAAAATATTTGGAACAGAACTTAAAAATTTTTCATCTCTTTGAGAAAAATCTGAATTGAAGTGTAAAATTTTATATTATTTTAGGAAAATAGAATTGATCAATAACTTATTTCATTTTCATGGAGAAAATTCAGAATCGAAGTTGAACTTTTCTTCTTCCGGGAAAATATTTGGAACAGAACTTTAAATTTTTTCATCTCTTTGAGAAAGGTCGGAATTGAATTTAAGAAAATTTAGAATTAAAGTGAAACTTTTTATCTTCATGGAAAATAATCTGTGTAAGCTTTTTATTTTCTCTGGTGAAATTAGAATTGAAATGTATTCTTTGGTAAAATTCAGAAGAGAAATTGAACTTTTCTGTCTTCTATGAAAAATTTGGATGAGCATTTAAAATTTTTTCATCTCTATGAGAAAATCTGAACTAAATAGGAAACTTTTTATATTATTTTGGGAAAATAGAATTGATCAATAACTTATTTCATTTTAATTGAGAAAATTCAGAATCGAAGTTGAACTTTTCTTCTTCCGGGAAAATATTTGGAACAGAACTTTAAATTTTTTCATTTCTTTGAGAAAGGTCGGAATTGAATTTAAGAAAATTTAGAGTTAAAGTGAAACTTTTTATCTTCATGGAAAATAATCAGAATCATAGTATAACTTTTCCTATCTTCTACGGAAAAATTTAGAAGTGAACTTTAAATTTTTCATGTCTTGGTGAACTTAAAACTGAAGTGGAAGCTTTTTATTTTCTCTGGAGAAATTAGAATTGAATTATGTTCTTTGGTAAAATTCAGAAGAGAACTTAAACTTTTCTATCTTCTATGAAAAATTTAGAAGAGTATTTTAAATTCTTTCATCTGTTTGAGAAAAATCTGAATTGAAGTGGAAATTTTTATATTATTTTAGGAAAATAGAATTGATATGGGTACACACACAAAAACTCACACACACACACAAGCTTACACACACACACACAAAAACTTACACACACAAAAAAACTTACACACACACAAAAACTTACACACACACAAAAACTTACACGCACACACAAACTTACACACACACACAAACTTACACACACACAAAAACTTACACATACACAAAAAAAATTACACACACACAAAAACTTACGCACACAAAAACTTACACACACAAAAAAACTTATAAACACAAAAAAAAACTTACACACAAACAAAAACTTACACACACACAAAAACTAACACACAAAAAAAAACTTACACACGAAAACAAAAACTTGCACACAAAAAAAAACTTAGACAAAAAAAAAAAAACTTACACACACACAAAATCTTACACACACACACAAAAACTGACACACACACATAAACAAACACACAACCACAAAATCAAACACACGCACACACAAAAACATACACACACACAAAAAATAACAAAAAAACACAAACATACACACACACACAAAAACAAACACACACACAAAAACTAAAAAAAAAAAAAAAATTTAAAAAAAAACAAAATATTACACACACAAAAAATATTATAAACAAAAAAACTTACACACACACAAAAACTTAATAACACACTCACTCTTACACACACACATAAACTTACACACACACAAAAACTTAACAAAAAACAAAAAAACTTAAAAAAACACAAAAAAACTAAAACAACCACAAACAATTCCAACCAAAAACAATCATACAACCGCCCTAAAAAATACACACACACAAAAACTTAAAAACACAACATAATTTACACACACAAAAACTAAAACAAACACAAAAAAACTAACACACACACAAAAACTTACACACACACAGAAACTTACACACACATAAACTTACACACACAATGAATAACACACACACACAAACATAAAGAAACTAACAAACACACACAAACAATAACAGACACACAAAAACTTACACACACACACAAAATTACACACACAAAAACAAAAATACACACACACACAAAAACTAACTCACACAAAAAGACTAACAAACACAAAAAAAATTAAACACACAAAAAAACTTAAACAAACACAAAAACTTACACACAAAAACTTACATACACAAAAAAACTTACAAACAAACAAAAAACTTACACACAAAAAAAAATTACATACACACAAAAAACTTAAACACAAAAAATTACACACACAAAAAAACTTACACACACAAAAAAACTTACACACACAAAAAAATAAAAACACACTACATACAAACAAAAACTTACATAAACACAAAAACTTACACATACACACAAAAACTTACATACACACAAAAACTTACACACTCACAAAAAAACTTACACACACAAAAAAACTAACACACAAAAAAAAATAAACACACACAAAAACTTAAAAACACAAAAAAACTTAAATACACAAAAAAGCTTACATAAACGCAAAAACCTAACACAAAAACAAAAACTTAAATAAACAAAAAAAACTTAAAAACAAACAAAAACTTACACAAGCAAAAAAAAAACTTACATACACACAAAAACTTAAACACACACAAAAAATTACACACACACAAAAACTTACACACACACAAAAACTTATTACACACACATATACACACGAAAATTTTATATTATTTTAGGAAAATATAATTGATATTTTCACACATAAAAAAACTCGCACACACACAAAAACTCACACACACACACACAAACAAAAACTCTAAGCTAGGACTCTAAGCTAAAAAATCTAAATTCTTAACTAAAACTAAACTAAACTAGAACTCTAACTGAAACTCAATGGTAAAACATCAAACTCTTAACTAAAATTAAACTAAAATAGAACTCTAACAAAAACTCTAAGCTATGACTCTAAGCTAAATCTCTAAACTATTAACTAAAACTAAACTAAACTAGAACTTTAATAAAAATTCTAAGCTAAAAACTCTAAAATCTTAACTAAAACTAGACTAGAACTCTAACTGAAACTCATAGGTAAAAAAAATCAAACTCTTAGCTAAAATTAAACTAAACTAGAACTCTAAAAAAAAAACTCTAAGCTAAAATTCTAAAATCTTAACTAAAACTAAACTAAACTATAACTAAAATTAAAAATCTAATCTAAGACTCTAATTTAAAACAACAAACTCTTAAATAAAAATAAACTAAAAATCTAACTGAAACTAAAATTAAAAAAAATCAAACTCTTAACTAAAATTAAACTAAACTATAACTCTAACAAAAAAACTCTAAGCTAAGACTAAGCTAAAACTCTAAACTCTAAAAAAAATTAAACTAAACTTGAACTCTAACAAAAACTCTAAGATACGACTCTAAGCTAAAATTCTAAACTATTAACTAAAACTAAACTAAACTAAAACTTCATCAACAACTCAAAGCTAAGACTCTAAGCTAAAAACTCTAAATTCTTAACTAAAACTAAACTAAACTAGAAATCTAACTGAAACTCAAAGGAAAAACATCAAACTCTTAACTAAAATTAAAATAAACTAGAACTCTAACAAAAACTCTAAGCTAAGACTCTAAGCTAAAACTCTAAACTATTAACTAAAACTAAACTAAACTAGAACTTCAACAAAAACTCAAAGCTAAAAACTCTAAACTCTTAACTAAAACTAAACAATAACTCTAACTGAAACTCAAAGGTAAAACATAAAACTCTTAACTAAAATTAAAGTAAACTAGAACTCTAACAAAAAGCGGCGCATCCCTGCGGCGCATCCCTGTGGCGCTTCCCCCGACCCACGGTGCATCCCCATGCGGCGCATCCCCATGCGGCGCATTCCTGCCCCGCGGCGCTTCTCGGGCCCGGGGGACCGTTGAGGACCGGGGGGAGGGCCTTTGGGGTCCGGGGTGCCCTTTGGGGGTCCGGGGGCCCTTTGAGGACCAGGGGAGGGCCTTTGAGGGTCTGAGGAGGGCGTTTGGGGGGCTGGGGCTCTATGGGAGCTTGGGGGACCTTTGAGTACCGGGGGCTTCCTTCGGGGTTGGGGTGGGGGATCGGAACCCTTTGGGGTTGGGGTAGAGGACCTCACAACACTGTTCAAATGGAACTTGTGTATTATAACGACCATAGAGTTTCACCCTCAAATTCTCTTCTAAAACCTTTCCTAAAATCTTCTTTCAAAATGTCTCTAACTGTTTCGCCGAAATAATCCCATAAAATGGATAAAACGGTTTCGCCCAAATAATCCCTAAACGTAATTTCAGCGTGTTCCTTTTGTTTGGCATCTCTGCGCTAACGCATTTCAAATTTCTAGGAAACCCTTTCCTACGTTAATCTCTTCATCTCATAAATTTTCCTAGCTAAACTATTAGGGTTTCGTTAGAATATCAATTTATCTCTCCGACTTAAAGATCCGTGAAGCCGTATTTAAAAATAGAATTTCTATCTCTTTAGACTCCCGCATAATTCCAAGATAACAAGTGATGTCATCTATAATTCCTGACACTAAAGATCAATGAAGCCTTATTTCAAAATATAATATTAATTTTTCTCTCTGACCTAAAGAACGTTTATCCTTCAGGCCTAAGATTAAAGAAGCCATAATATTTATTAATTCTCCCCTTCGTGAATCAATAATTTCCCCTAGCGATTATGTAAATCAAGTTATCAGGCCAGGCTAGCCAAACAATCTCATAACATTCGCGTCAAGCATGTCCATTCTCACTGACAACGAACAGACATAAAACAGGAACATAAATTGCTGTTGTCATCCATAAATGTGAGAAAGTTCCTGTTTTTCAATTCTCACTGACAAAAACCATAAAAACAGACATAAATGTGAGAAAGTTCCTGTTTTTCAAATTCTCACTGACAAAAACCATAAAACATCCATAATTTGATGTTGACAACCATAAAAAAAATCAAATAAATCGACCAACACACATAACCATCCATGAAAACAGACATAAAAGTGATAAAATTCCTGTTTTTTCAAGTGAGAAAATTCCTGTTTTTTCATTCTCACTGAGAAAACCATAAGCCACGTGGTACTGTCACGAGTAGAACCCCCCTCTCTACTGATTTACAATATTTAAACGATTGTTTTTTGGGGTTTAAGAGGGAAAAAGGTACCTAGGTTAGGTTGCATATTTAATATATGGAAGATCTTAAGCCGAACTGGCCAGCCATTACAAAAACCAACAAAGAGAAAAATCTCAATGAAAAAAAAAAAAAAACAACAAACGAGACTGTGGCCAGTGGAGAGAAAAGAAAAGACAAATAATTCTTATAATTCTTATAGAATTGTAAGAATGTATATATTAGGAATCTAAGAGAATAGGAATCTCTTTTTGTTTCAGCAGGTGTCCTTTTTTAGAGCAGCTATTCTTAACCGATTTATTATTAAACCGATTATTATTAACCGATTAGCTATTCTTTACGATTTATTTCTCTGTTGCTTTACATCTATTGATGTAAAGCAACAGTTAAAAAACCTCAAATAAAAAGATTTTCTAATTTGGCCTGTAAAATCAAATAAAAATCAGTAAAATTTGAAACGGCAGAGTTTCCTGACAAAGAGGTCAATCTACGATATATTTCATTGATATAAAATTCCTGTATTTTTTAGAACACTGATGGTTTCTTGGATCTTGGAAAATCTCACTTTTCCAGCAAAAAAACTGTTCCATTCGGCTCAAAAACTGTCCTCACTCTGGTGTCCTCACTGAAATAACTCTATAATAGCATCTTTTCCCTACGTGGATCAGTTTGCACCAATTGTATATTTTTTTTGGTGGTGGTTTTATTGGTTTTTAGCTTTAGCTTGGTTTTTTATCTTGTTCTTCTTGTGTTTCTTTCTTGCTGAAGACGCCTTGTTTGGATACAGGCAAAATATCCGCGTTGTTTTGTATTTGTCTTTTCTTTTCTCTCCTCTGGCCACAGTCAAGTTTGTTGTTTTTTTTTTCATTGAGATTTTTCATTTTGTTGGTTTTTGTGATGATTGGCCAGTTCGGCTTAAGATCTTCCATATATTAAATACGTAACATAACCTAACCTAGATACCTTTTCCCCCTTAAACCCCAAAAAACAATCGTTTAATATTGTAACTCATTGAGAAACCACGGCTTTGCAGTCATTTATGAATAGCGGTCTCTTGAGAATAGCCTGTTTGACGGGTTTTTCGTGACTGGTTTCCATGTACAATATATAAAAGCGTCCATATAACGCACCAGTACCGAATTCTGTTGTAACAATCATTTTGCAGCATATAAGAGCACAATTTTAATTTGCGGCTGTATGATTTTTAACCATGGATATTATAATAGTGCCGTTTCCATTCTTCCCAGGCTTTCCATTCCAGAAATGGCACCCAAAGCACTATTTTTGGGTGGCATATGGTACTTTACGATGGCATTACCAAGTCGAACAAATAAATTGTGATTAGATATAAAAATCAGCTTTCAAATGAGCCCTTAAACAGCTTTCTATTATGTTCCAGTGCCCCGCTAGTGACGAAGAAAAGAAAACACTGACGTCATTTTTGAGGGGTTTGTTCTAAACGCATTTTTAAGCTTTTAGCAATTATTGGTCATGGTTCACTTTTGACTAAGTTCTTGACTAAGTTTTGACTAAGGTGTAAAAATATATACTCCAAGGTAATACACACCACCCTGGCAAACTATGGATCTTATACGGCACCCTCTGGCACTCTCATTATTCCAAGGGCATTTACAAATAGTAATTATCGGTCGTGGTTCACTTTTGACTGAGTCCATTATTAACGCGATTTTTTACCTAGTTCATTTTAGATAACTATTGACGCGATTCTTGAAGACACCCGTTAGTTTGCTTTGACTAGTGATAGAATGTAATGTCTCACCAAAGATTTTCAAATTTAGATTTGGGATTTGCCAAGGACGGAAGAACAGGCAATTATATTTTTCCAGGATGATGGGTTGTTGCCCAAAACAAAACACTGCGTCTTGACTTTGTACTCTTACGAAAAGATTTACTTGCTAAACTTAATAATGAACTGTAATGTACGTTCAATGAACTATTTCACAATGCAAACATAATTTCTATCCCTGAGCTATCCCTGCAACCATAATTCCAAATATATTAAGTTCATCAAGTTTAAACTTACACCTCAAAAAGGCGTAAGTTTAACTCTTAGATGCTTTTTTGGTGGGATACCTGGAGTGGAAATGCTAGTAAGAATGGAAAGCGTACAGTAATAATTTTAATAGTCGAAAACCTTAATCCTGGGTTTTACAGTCCTCCCTCTTGCATACGCTCCCTTCAAATCCGCAGTAAGTTTCATAAATCGTGTTCTCACTAGCAGAGGTAGAAGTCTGCCGCAATATCGTAGGGAGATTTTTGATGGCAAATTTCAAACCAATTGCTGGTACTTATGTGCTCTTTGCAGGTGAGAATCAATAACTCCATCATAGAGTGCTATATCTCCACCAAAATGACATTCTTTTTGTGGCATTTCTGGAGTCGAAATGCTGGGAAAGCATTAAAGTGGTGTCGCACAAATCCACATGGCTGAAAACCCCTAGGTAAAGGTTTATATTCGTAGTTTTTAGTGCTACCCCTGTTTGGCAACATAGCAGTGACGGATCCAGGGGACGAGGGGGCGCCCCTCCCTAGTGTAGTCTAAAGTAGTGTGATTTACTTAAACGCAAGTTTGCATTAATTAAACTTGTTCCTTACGCAAGTATATCAGATTAACCTATTTTGGCCCCCCCTAAATTTTTTTTTATCGGACCAACTTATTTTGCACCCCCCCTAAAAAAATCCTAGATCTGCCCCTGCAATCTAGTAACAAAAAAACCACAGCTTATAGTGCCTGCAAGTTTAGAATCCCGTTTTGAAAAAAAAAACAATGTTTAGTAAGACAAATTGCCATATGAAGCTGATTCAGAAATATTAAATATTATTTCAACTAATCTTAATAATTAAATTTTATTACAAAAAGCAGTTTTATTGGATCTTCAAAAAAGAGCCTGAAGCCATTCGAAAATCTTTTTTTGGTACTTGTATGATATACACCCTACTTAATGTTCTTCTAATGTGTTTTTCTTACGCTTAATCCTAATTAAATATACCAAATAAAACATAATACCCTAGAAACAAATTTGGGCTTATATATTTGCACATTAGGGGGGGGGGAGGGTAAAGTTTTGGTGGGTCATACCTAATGTGTTATGTACAATTATATTGCATATCATATAGTAAGAATTGTTTTCTAACTTCACACTGTCCAAATACTTTACCCCCATCCATGAGTGTCCAAAGGCTGAATTTTAGGGGGGGGGGCTTACCTGGTCTAATTAGCACTTCTAATGCTATATAAAAGAAATCTCAAAACAAAAACATAAAAAATTAGGCATCATCATTCAGCCTGCCCCTCCTTATGGGTGCAGATGCCCTCATTCCCCCTAATGTGCAAATATACAGCCCAACATATTAAGTAAAATGTCACATCGAAAATAATTTTTCTAATTACTACTACAAACAACTCACCGCTGCACCACGCCACGTTAGGCAAACACATCTAAGCAATTTCATCATCCAACCCAATCTGTTCAAAGCCTCCCTCCTTACTATCTCTCAGGTGGTTCGAATTTTCTTTAAATCTTTCTTTACGACATTTTCCCACCTAAACTACAAACAACCTGCTTTCTATTTAGCCTTAGATAGTTGACTGAAAAGGTCAATCCTCGGCAATTCATCCTTCATGTGCAGAACGTGCCCTAGCCATCTCAACCTTTTTCTCATTACAGCCCTAGAAAGTGTGATTCAACCACACATTTCGTATAGCCTACTGTTTGAAATACGGTCAGTCAGCTGGGTACCCAGAACAATCCGTAGGCCATTTCTTTGGAAAACACCTACCAAATCTTCATTCATTATTCGAAGCCCCCATGCTTCAGAACCATATTAAATTACTGTCATCACTGTAGCTTCCAATATTCTAATCTTGATTTATCTAATGATAAATCAATCTTGATTAATCTTAATTTATCAATATTCTAATGCAGATTTATCTTCCTATTCTTCCAAAATTTTTTCAACTGAGAAAAAGACACCCTGAGCCTTTGTTATTCTGCTTTTAACATCTTCACTGCTCCCACCACTTATAATAATACCAAGGTAAGTGAAGGTATCCACATAATCAATTTTTTCGTTGCGCAACGTCACCTTTTCGTATTCACTTATTCCTAGCCTTGGTGACTAAGTTTTACTAACATTAAATTTTAAACCTATTCTAGCACCCTAACCTCGCAAAACCTCTAAAAGTTCATTCATTTTGCTTACACTTTCATCTAGTATTCTTAAATCATCAGCATAGTCTAAGTCCAAGAAAGTTTTTTCTCCCCATTTGATTCCATGTTCTCCCATTACCTTTCTTGTGCTTCTTAAGACAAAGTACATCTAAACGATCTACATAAAAGGGGATAGAACACAACCCTGCTTAACTCCTGATTAAATACGAAACGAGCTTCTAACCTGTTTTTCTACCTTAATCGCAGCAGTGATATTTGTGTTAAGCCAAGTTTTGGCTTGTCCTCCATGTCGTTTCCTCCAATCAGGTTGTGGTTTGTAGCGTAGGCTTTGATTTTTGAAAGTCTCGGCTGGTCTTCAGCAAACATGGCCGAACCAGGACAGGCAGTGGCGTCATATGATAGATGTGATGTCGTACTTCTGGTCACATCATTGGCGAAGGTTTATATTTGGGACTCGGTTGCTAAGTCGTAACCCCAATATGCTCCTCAGGTATCTCTGCTCAATAGTGTTGAGGGTGTGTGCCTTGGTGACTCTTAAGGGTCATGTCTCACAGCCGTACAGTAAAACTGATTGGACTAGGGCATCTTAAATAAGAATTTTGGTTTTCCGGTAGATTTCCTTCCTTTTCCATAGTGGCTTCCACAGCTCTATAAAGACAGTGGAAGCTGATGCAATGCGGCATTGGATTTCTTCGCTACATTCGCTTTTAATGTTAATGTATTTGTCTGATATACCATATAAAGATAATACCTTTGCTAAAGCTCTTCTATGAACAGGATCGAAAGCTTTCTCATGATCTATAAAACTGAGGACTAAAACTGCTTGATAAATCTCAGTTATTAACCTAAAGCCAAAATTGATCAACACATCCTCTACCCTTTCTATAACCCCACTGTTCTTCTCTTATAACTTTGTCTACAGCATCTCTCTGTCTAAAAAGTATCATATTACAAAGTAATTTGCTACCTACAGAGACCAGGCTAATGTCTCGATAATTACCATACTCAATCTTATCACCTTTCTTACGTACTGGTTTAATTAGGGTTTATCTAAAATTGCGAGGTACATCTCCTTTTTCAAAAATCATATTCACAATTTCCAGTAACTTATCACCACACTATCAGCACTTGGAGCCTCATAAGTTTTTAGTCCTATTTGTACTATCACAAATTCTTCCTCACAAAACAAATATTCCTTCACATCCAAGGTATCACAAACATTTTCATTTTCCTCTTTATCTTTCCTAAAACTCTATTTTGGTTTAGTACATTTTCAAAATGTTCTGCCCATCTCTCTTTAACTCTTTCCTTATCACTAATAGTGGTTCCTATCTTTAACCGGGACAAATCCGGATTGAGTACTCCCTCTCAATTTAATAACATGCCAGTACAATATTGTACTATTATTTCATCTAGCTGCAGCTTCCAAATCCTCGACAACTTTATCCATGGCCTCCACTTGACACCTCCTTAGTTCATTTTTTAATGCTCTCTCCACTTACTTTATATTACCCTTGTTTTCAAATGATATATCACTAAAATAATTCTTTTTTACAAATTTTTCTAGATGTGTTTCTAACTTTCTACTAAAAAAAAAATTCCAAAATACACTTTGAAACATCAACATAATGTAACACTGATAAGAAAAACCACGACACAACTCTAAAAAATGTTCCAAGTCATGCGTTTCAACGAAAAAATTCCAAAATGCACTTTGAAACCTCAACAGAATGTAGTACTGATAAGATAAGTCACGATACAGCAATATATAAATATTTCGCGTCTTACAATTCAACGAAAAAATTCCAAAATGCACTTTGAAACCTCAACAGAATGTAGGACTGATAAGATAAATCACGACACAGCACTATAAAAATATTTCAAATCTTACAATTCAACAAAAAATTCCAAAATGCGCTTTGAAACATCAACAGAATGTAACACTGATAAGATAAACCACAATACTACAAAAATATTCCAGGTCTTACAACTCAACGAAAAAATTCCAGAATACACTTCCTCGATAAAAATTCCAAATCCTCGACAACTTTATCCATGGCCTCCACTTCACACCTCCTTAGTTCATTTTTTAATGCTCTCTCCAATTAATTTATATTACCTTTGTTTTCATATGATATATCACTAAGATAATTCCTTTTCACAATTTTTTCTAGATGTGTTTCTAGCTTTCTTCAAAAAAAAAATTTCCAAAATGCACTTTGAAACATCAACAGAATGTAACACTGAAAAGATAATCCACGACACAATGCTACAGAAGTATTCCAAGTCATACGTTTCAACGAAAAAAATTCCAAAATGCACTTTGAAACCTCAACAGAATGTAGCACTGATAAGATAAATCACAAAACAGCACTATAAAAATATTTCGCGTCTTACAATTCAACGAAAATATTGCAAAATACACTTTGAAGCTTCAACAGAATGTAACACTGATAAGATAAACCACGACACAACACTACAAAAATATTCCAAGTCTTAAAATTCAACAAAAAATTCACAACTTAAAATTCACAATTTTTTCTAGATGTGTTTCTAGATTTCTTCGAAAAAAAAAATCCAAAATGCACTTTTAAACATCAACAGAATGTAACACAGACAATTTAAACCACCACACAACACTACAAAAATATTCTATGTCTTACGTTTAAACGAAAAAATTCCTAAATGCACTTTGAAACATCAAGAGAAGGTAGCACTGATAAGATAAATCACGACAACCCACTATAAAAATATTTCGCGTCTTACAATTCAAAAAAATATTCCAAAATACACTTTGAAACTTCAACAGAATGTAACACTGATAAGATAAACCACGACACAACACTAAAAAATATTCCAAATCTTACAATTCAACGAAAAAAAAATCCAAAATGCACTTTGAAACATCAACAGAATGTGTCACTGGTAAGATAAACCACGACACAACACTACAGAAATATTTTAAGTCTTACAATTCAACAAATAAATTCCAAAATGCACTTTGAAACCTCAACAGAATGTAGTACTGATAAGATAAATCACGACAACCCACTATAAAAATATTTCGCGTCTTACAATTCAAAAAAATATTCCAAAATACACTTTGAAACTTCAACAGAATGTAACACTGATAAGATAAACCACGACACAACACTAAAAAATATTCCAAATCTTACAATTCAACGAAAAAAAATCCACAATGCACTTTGAAACATCAACAGAATGTAGCACTGATAAGATAAACCATGACAGAACATTACAAAAATATTCCAAGTCTTACGTTTCAACGAAAAATTCCAAAATGCGCTTTGAAACCTCAACAGAATGTAGCACTGATAAGATCAATCACGACACAGCACTAGAAAAATATTCTGCGTCTTACCATTCAACGAAAAAAATTCTAAAATGCACTTTAAAACCTCAACAGAATGTTGCACTGATAATATAAATCACGACACATCAATATACAAATATTTCAAGTCCTACAATTCAACAAAAAGTTCCAAAATGCACTTTGAAACATCAACAGAATGTAACACTGATAAGATAAACCACAATACTACAAAAATATTCCAAGTCTTACAATTCAACGAAAAAATTCCAAAATACACTTCCTCGACAAAAATTCCAAATCCTCGACAAATTTATCCATGGCCTCCACTTCACACTTCCTTAGTTCATTTTTAATGCTCTTTCCACTTACTTTATATTACCTTTGTTTTCATATGATATATCACTAAGATAATTCCTTTCACAAATTTGTCTAGATGTGTTTCTAGCTTTTTGCAAAAAAAAAAATTCAAAATGCACTTTGAAACATCAACAGAATGTAACACTGAAAAGATAAACCACGACACAACAGTACAAAATGTTCAAAGTTATACATTTCAACGAAAAAATTCCAAAATGCACTTTGAAACCTCAACAGAATGTAGTACTTATAAGATAAATTACGACACAGCACTATAAAAATATTTCGCGTCTTACAATTCAACAAAAATACTCCAAAATACACTTTGAAACTTCAACAGAATGTAACACTGATAAGATAAACCACGACACAACACTACAAAATATTCCAAGTCTTACAATTAAACGAAAAAAAAATCCAAAATGATCTTTGAAACATCAACAGAATGTATCACTGGTAAGATAAACCACGACACAACACTAAAAAACTATTTCAAGTCTTACAATTCAACAAACAAATTCCAAAATTCACTTTGAAACATCAACAGAATGTAGTACTGACAAGATAAATCATGAAAGAACACTACAAAAATATTCTAAGTCTTACGTTTCAGACAAAAACATTCCAAAATGCACTTTGAAACATCAACAAAACGTAACACTGATAAGATAAACCACGACACAACACTAAAAAAAATATAAACGAAAGATGCTCACACTGAATAAATATATAAATTATGTATATTTAAATATATATCATGTATATATATTGAATATAGAATTTGTAATATGAGGAAAAAAAGATTACTCTCTTATCTTTTAGTGTTAAAAATTGTTTTTAATTTCATTGATTTATTTTTATCACGAGCTCAATATCATGAGCTGTCGACATGTACACTTTTAAGATGTGTAAAAGAGAAATTACTCTCCTGCTATCGTGTTGAAAATCCTGTTTTAATTTCCTTGGTTTATTTTTATCATTAGCTCAATATCATGAGGTAACAAAAGTGGAAGGTAATACCGTGCACTTTAAGACATGTAAACGTTTGAGACGTGTAACATACGTAAAAGAGAGATTACTCTCCTATGCTATCGTTTTATAAATTCTGCTTTAATTTCATTGGTTTATTTTTAACCTAAGCTTAATATCTTTAGCTGATGAAAGTGCTAGGTAAGACCATGTAATTCAATACGTCTAGCCTAACTGTTTAAGAAGTGTAAAAAAGAAGATTCCTCTTTTATGCTTTCGTGTCGAAAATTTTGCTTTGATTCTCTTGGTTTATTTTTGTCATGAGCATAATATCATCAATTGACGAAAGCGCAAGGTAAGACCGTGCGCTTCGAGAGGTGTAATTGTATTCTTTTATTCTTCTGACGTGCTTTTAAATTTATTTGAATTATTCCTTAAGCGTTTATGAGAAAGTGGACCCAAATGACCCTGTTATTTTTATCCATTGTTCCTATACCACATACCTGATTGGCTATACCAATATCTGATTGGCTCTTCCAACACTTGTTTGGTTCTACCAATACTTGATTGGCTATACCAAATACCTGATTGGCTATAGCAAATACCTGATTGGAAGCACTTAAAAGAAGAACACAACACCTGAATGGCTCTGTTGTATGAAATTTTGCACGAAGAATTTCGGCGAAAAAAATTGTGTGAAAACTTTCTCGTAAAGGCCTAAAATCACAACACTTTACAGTGAACTTTCTATTTATGTGTGGTGCAATTAGCTTACAAAGTTTGCTAATTAAAATTTCATTTAAAGTATATAAGTAGTAGTGTAGCTATAACAGTTCCGGGAGGGCAGGTAGTCAATCATTCTGGGAGAGCAGGTAGCTATAACAGTCCCGGGAGGACAGGTAGCTATAACAGTTCCTGGAAGGCAGGTAGCCAATCATTCCGGGAGGGCAGTTAGCCAATGTAGCTATAAGAGTTTCAAGAGAGCAGGTAGCCAATGTAGCTATAATATCTCCAAGTAGACAGTCCCCCCGCCATACAATTTGACAGTACTCCTTTATAGTGTTAATTAGAAGAAGCGGTCGGTACTTCCTTGCTTTGTCAATGAAGGAGAGCGGACAGTACTCCTTTATAGTGTTTACTAGAGAAAGCGGTCAGTACTCCCTCACTGTGTCAATCTAAGAGAGCGGACAGTACTCCCTTTCTGTGTTAATCTAAGATATCAGACAGATAGGTTTTTTTTATGTTGTAATCAGAATCATCCTACCATAAAAATTCGTGCTGTTCACGAAACCATAGTTTTGGTGTTAAATATCATGTTTCTGTTAAAAGTCATGACGGTTTTCATGGTATGGTGATTTGTTTCCTGGTATGAAGTTATGAAATTCTAACTGGTAATTAATTTGTTAGGCGTGGTTGTTTTATGTTTAACCTTGAACACGGGTATAAAAACTTTGTCGATGAGTTATTTTCTCAGTTCAAAATTGGCATTTGAAATACAATGATGCATTCTAACAAAAGAAATATTGATGAAAGCTACACGAAAAAAGGAAGTTATTCTTTTATATTCTTAGTGGGTAAAGAAATTAATTCTAATAAAATTTATCGAGTGGTTTATACAATCCTCTTATAGTTAACAGATTTTTAAATATTTTTGAACCTGGACCTCCAGAGGTCAGTAAAGAGCAATATCAAAACAGGAAAAAAGTATGTAAACACTGCATTTAAATGGCTTGCGAGCTTAGTACATGAGGTAAATCATACCTGTTTTTTATTTCGGGCCAAAGTTACCCACCCCCCAATACGCCACAGTCGTCCACCCACCCCCACCAATCACCCCCCCCCACATTCCTCAAACCCTCCCCCCTTCAACCCCTCCACCCCAACTTTTTTTTAAACTTTTTTTAACCTTTTTTTTACAGTTTTTACATCTCTTAGAATTTCATGAAACATAATTAAAACATAAGACATTCACATTTAATATTTTCCAACTTTAAAATGGGAATGATATAGATATGTGTGTCAAGACTTTTACTATTAGAAAAATAATAT
>NC_142806.1:59273440-59278440 GCF_049724085.1 Artemia sp. Qi Xiang Cuo | reverse complement strand
ACTTTGAAACATCAACATAATGTAACACTGATAAGAAAAACCACGACACAACTCTAAAAAATGTTCCAAGTTTATGCGTTTCAACGAAAAAATTCCAAAATGCACTTTGAAACCTCAACAGAATGTAGTACTGATAAGATAAATCACGATATAGCACTATATAAATATTTCGCGTCTTACAATTCAACGAAAAAATTCCAAAATGCACTTTGAAACCTCAACAGAATGTAGGACTGATAAGATAAATCACGACACAGCACTATAAAAATATTTCAAGTCTTACAATTCAACAAAAAATTCCAAAATGCACTTTGAAACATCAACACAATGTAACACTGATAAGATAAACCACAATACTACAAAAATATTCTAGGTCTTACAACTCAACGAAAAAATTCCAGAATACACTTCCTCGATAAAAATCCCAAATCCTCGACAACTCTATCCATGGCCTCCACTTCACACATCCTTAGTTCATTTTTTAATGCTCTCTCCAATTACTTTATATTACCTTTGTTTTCATATGATATATCACTAAGATAATTCCTTTTCACAATTTTTTCTAGATGTGTTTCTAGCTTTCTTCAAAAAAAAAATTTCCAAAATTCCCTTTGAAACATCAACCGAATGTAGCACTGAAAAGATAAACCACGACAACAATACTACAAAAATGTTCCATGTCTTACGTTTCAACGAAAAAATTCCAAATACACTTTGAAACCTTAAGAGAATGTAGCATTGACAAGATATATCACAAAACAGCACTATAAAAATATTTCGCGTCTTACAATTCAACGAAAATATTCCAAAATACACTTTGAAGCTTCAACAGAATGTAACACTGATAAGATAAACCACGACACAACACTACAAAAATATTCCAAGTCTTAAAATTCAACAAAAAATTCACAACTTAAAATTCACAAATTTTTCTAGATGTGTTTCTAGCTCTTTACGAAAAAAAAAATCCAAAATGCAAGTTTAAGCATTAACAGGCGGTGACTTATAAAAGTTTAAGCAAGACGAAAACGCACAAAAATGTTCCGTGTCATATGATACAATGAAAAAATTCCAAAACTCAACTTGAAGCATCAAGAGAATGTAGCACTGATAAGATAAATCACAAAACAGCACTATAAAAATATTTCGCGTCTTACAATTCAACGAAAAATATTCCAAAATACACTTTGAAACTTCAACAGAATGTAACACTGATAAGATAAACCACGACACAACGCTAAAAAATATTCCAAGTCTTACAATTCAACGAAAAAAAATCCACAATGCACTTTGAAACATCAACAGAATGTGTCACTGGTAAGATAAACCACGACACAACACTACAGAAATATTTTAAGTCTTACAATTCAACAAACAAATTCCAAAATGCACTTTGAAACATCAACAGAATGTAGCACTGATAAGATAAACCATGACAGAACATTACAAAAATATTCCAAGTCTTAAGTTTCAACAAAAAATTCCAAAATGCGCTTTGAAACCTCAACAGAATGTAGCACTGATAAGATCAATCACGACACAGCACTATAAAAATATTCTGCGTCTTACCATTCAACGAAAAAATTCTAAAATGCACTTTAAAACCTCAACAGAATGTTGCACTGATAAGATAAATCACGACACATCAATATACAAATATTTCAAGTCCTACAATTCAACAAAAAGTTCCAAAATGCACTTTGAAACATCAACAGAATGTAACACTGATAAGATAAACCACAATACTACAAAAATATTCCAAGTCTTACAATTCAACGAAAAAATTCCAAAATACACTTCCTCGACAAAAATTCCAAATCCTCGACAAATTTATCCATGGCCTCCACTTCACACTTCCTTAGTTCATTTTTTAATGCTCTTTCCACTTACTTTATATTACCTTTGTTTTCATATGATATATCACTTAGATAATTCCTTTCACAAATTTGTCTAGATGTGTTTCTAGCTTTTGGCAAAAAAAAAATCAAAATGCACTTTGAAATATCAACAGAATGTAACACTGAAAAGATAAACCACGACACAACAGTACAAAATGTTCAAAGTCTTACATTTCAACGAAAAAATTCCAAAATGCACTTTGAAACCTCAACAGAATGTAGTACTTATAAGATAAATTACGACACAGCACTATAAAAATATTTCGCGTCTTACAATTCAACAAAAATACTCCAAAATACACTTTGAAACTTCAACAGAATGTAACACTGATAAGATAAACCACGACACAACACTACAAAATATTCCAAGTCTTACAATTAAACGAAAAAAAAATTCCAAATGCACTTTGAAACATCAACAGAATGTATCACTGGTAAGATAAACCACGACAAAACACTACAAAACTATTTCAAGTCGTACAATTCAAACAAACAAATTCCAAAATTCACTTTGAAACATCAACAGAATGTAGTACTGAAAGATAAACCACGACACAACACTACAAAAATATTCCAAGTCTTACGTTTCAACAAAAACATTCCAAAAATGCACTTTGAAACATCAACAAAACGTAACACTGATAAGATAAACCACGACACAACACTAAAAAAAATATTCCGAGTCTTACAATTCAACGAAACAATTCCAAAATGTACTGTGAAACATCAACAGAATGTAACTTTGTGTCGTGGTTTATCTTATCAGTGTTGTGAACGTATAGAACACAAACACTACACAAAAAAATATAAACGAAAGATGCTCACACTGAATAAATATATAAATTATGTATATTTAAATATATATCATGTATATATATTGAATATAGAATTTGTAATATGAGGAAAAAAAGATTACTCTCTTATCTTTTAGTGTTAAAAATTGTTTTTAATTTCATTGATTTATTTTTATCACGAGCTAAATATCATGAGCTGTCGACATGTACACTTTTAAGATGTGTAAAAGAGAAATTACTCTCCTGCTATCGTGTTGAAAATACTGTTTTAATTTCCTTGGTTTATTTTTATCATTAGCTCACTATCATGAGGTAACAAAAGTGGAAGGTAATACCGTGCACTTTAAGACATGTAAACGTTTGAGACGTGTAACATACGTAAATGAGAGATTACTCTCCTATGCTATCGTTTTATAAATTCTGCTTTAATTTCATTGGTTTATTTTTAACCTAAGCTTAATATCTTTAGCTGATGAAAGTGCTAGGTAAGACCATGTAATTCAATACGACTAGCCTAACTGTTTAAGAAGTGTAAAAAAGAAGATTCCTCTTTTATGCTTTCGTGTCGAAAATTTTGCTTTGATTCTCTTGGTTTATTTTTGTCATGAGCATAATATCATCAATTGACGAAAGAGCAAGGTAAGACCGTGCACTTCGAGAGGTGTAATTGTATTCTTTTATTCTTCTTACGTGCTTTTACTTTTATTTGAATTATTCCTTAAGCGTTTATGAGAAAGTGGACCCAAATGACCCTGTTATTTTTATCTATTGTTCCAATACCACATACCTGATTTGCTATACCAATATTTGATTGGCTCTTCCAACACTTGTTTGGTTCTACCAATACTTGATTGGCTATACCAAATACCTGATTGGCTATAGCAAATACCTGATTGGAAGCACTTAAAAGAAGAACACAACACCTGAATGGCTCTGTTGTATGAAATTTTGCACGAAGAATTTCGGCGAAAAAAATTGTGTGAAAACTTTCTCGTAAAGGCCTCAAATCACAACACTTTACAGTGAACTTTCTATTTATGTGTGGTGCAATTAGCTTACAAAGTTTGCTAATTAAAATTTCATTTAAAGTAAATAAGTAGTAGTGTAGCTATAACAGTTCCGGGAGGGCAGGTAGTCAATCATTCTGGGAGAGCAGGTAGCTATAACAGTCCCGAGAGGACAGGTAGCTATAACAGTTCCTGGAAGGCAGGTAGCCAATCATTCCGGGAGGGCAGTTAGCCAATGTAGCTATAAGAGTTTCAAGAGAGAAGGTAGCCAATATAGCTATAATATCTCCAAGCAGACAGTCCCCCCACCATACAATTTGACAGTACTCCTTTATAGTGTCAATTAGAAGAAGCGGTCGGTACTTCCTTACTTTGTCAATGAAAGAGAGCGGATAGTACTCCTTTATAGTGTTTACTAGAGCAAGCGGTCAGTACTCCCTTACTGTGTCAATCTAAGAGAGCGGACAGTACTCCCTTTCTGTGTTAATCTAAGATATCAGACAGATAGGTTTTTTTTATGTTGTAATCAGAATCATCCTACCATAAAAATTCGTGCTGTTCACGAAACCATAGTTTTGGTGTTAAATATCATGTTTCTGTTAAAAGTCATGACGGTTTTCATGGTATGGTGATTTGTTTCCTGGTATGAAGTTATGAAATTCTAACTGGTAATTAATTTGTTAGGCGTGGTTGTTTTATGTTTAACCTTGAAAACGGGTATAAAAACATTGTCGATAAGGTATTTTCTCAGTTCAAAATTGGCATTTGAAATACAATAATGCATTCTAACAAAAGGAATATTGATGAAAGCTACACGCAAGAAGTAAGTTATTCTTTTATATTCTTAGTGGGTAAAGAAATTAATTCTAATAAAATTTATCGAGTGGTTTATACAATCCTCTTATAGTTAACAGATTTTTAAATATTTTTTAACCTGGACCTCCAGAGGTCAGTAAAGAGCAATATCAAAACAGGAAAAAAGTATGTAAACACTGCATTTAAATGGCTTGCGAGCTTAGTACATGAGGTAAATCATACCTGTTTTTTATTTCGGGCCAAAGTTACCCACCCCCCAATACGCCACTGTCGTCCACCCCCCACCAATCCCCCCCCACATCCCTCAAACCCTCCCCCCTCCAACCCCTCCACCCCAACTTTTTTTTTAAACTTTTTTTAACCTTTTTTTTTACTGTTTTTACATCTCTTAGAATTTCATGAAACATACTTAAAACATAAGACATTCACATTTAATATTTTCCAACTTAAAAATGGGAATGATATAGATATGTGTGTCACGACTT
>NC_142806.1:59243440-59268440 GCF_049724085.1 Artemia sp. Qi Xiang Cuo | reverse complement strand
TTGAATGGAACGATGGGCGTGTGCACTTGTGTTGGCCTCAAGTGGCTTGGCGCTGCAATGAGTTGTTTTTAGTAGTAGAAATACTAAAGTAATACCCTTACCCTTGTGTTAAAAGTACCAAAACAGTGAAAATGAAGTCCTCAGGAAAATAATCCTTTATGAAAGAACCTCTATATGCAGTAAGACAATTTTTGGTAAGTGTGTTCAATTTAAAGACAAGATACGTTTGTGAAAAATTGGCAACCAATAAGGTATAAAGATCAAACATTCCAAGGTTTTATCTGCAATTTTTATACATTTCAATTGGTTTTGGTGCCCTAAAGAGACCCTATATAGACCCTAGGTTCTATATATAGACCCTGATTCCGAAATAGACCCTAGGTTCGTGGCCTCAAGCCCAAAATTACTTTATGAGCTTTATTGAAATTTTTATTTTTATTTAGCTTGTATACAATACTTAATAAAACACCACTCATACAACCTCTATATGCAGTAACACAATTTTTGGTAAGTGTGTTTAATTTAAAAACCAGATACGTTTGTGAAAAATTTGCAAACAATAAGGCATAAAGATCAAACATTCCAAGGTTTTATCTGCAATTTTTTTACATTTCAATTGGTTTTGGTGCCCTAAAGAGACCCTATATAGACCCTAGGTTCTATATATAGACCCTGATTCCGAAATAGACCCTAGGTTCGTGGCCCCAAGCCCAAAATTACTTTATGGGATTTATTGAAATTTTTATCTTTATTTAGCTTGTATACAATACGTAAAAAAAAACCACTCATACAACCTCTATATGCAGTAACACAATTTTTGGTAAGTGTGTTTAAATTAAAAACAAGATACGTTTGTGAAAAATTAGCAAACAATAACGTATAAAGATCAAACATTCCAAGGTTTTATCTGCAATTTTTATACAATTCAATTGGTTTTGGTGCCCTAAAGAGACCCTATATAGACTCTAGGCTTTATATATAGACCCTGATTCCGAAATAGACCCTAGGTTCCTGGCCTCAAGCCCAAAATTACTATATGAGATTTATTGAAATTTTTATTTTTCTTTAGCTTGTATACAATACTTAAAAAAAAACCACTCATACAACCTCTATATGCAGTAACACAATTTTTGGTAAGTGTGTTCAATTTAAAAACCAGATACGTTTGTTAAAAATTTGCAAACAATAAGGCATCAAACTTTCTTAAAAAAAAACCACTCATACAACCTCTATATGCAGTAACACAATTTTTGGAAAGTGTGTTCAATTTAAAAACCAGATACGTTTGTGAAAAATTTGCAAACAATAAGGTATAAAGATTAAACATTCCAAGGTTTTATCTGCAATTTTTTTACATTTCAATTGGTTTTGGTGCCCTAAAGAGACCCTATATAGACCCTAGGTTCTATATATAGACCCTGATTCCGAAATAGACCCTAGGTTCGTGGCCCCAAGCCCAAAATTACTTTATGGGATTTATTGAAATTTTTATCTTTATTTAGCTTGTCTTTCATAGTATAGGGACGGAGAAAGAGGCTGGGAAATGAAGAGCATAATCGCCTCACGCTTTGAATTTTATTCTTAGGAAATTTCAGCTTTTTCTATTTAGCAGGAAATATTTTATTTTATTTTACTTGTTTTACTTAATAATTTGTTTTTATTTTTAGTGCATTTGGAGAAAATCTTTACTTCAAAATGCTTCATTATATTTGTACCTAAGGTTTTGACTATGATATTCACATGTTTCATCCTGTTTTTGTGCCGGCGAAATATTCACTTGTTTTTTCCTTTTTCTTTTTTCATCCTTTTTCCTATCCTTTTTTTCCTTTTTCCTTTTCCTTTTTTCATTTATGCATAAACCCTTAAGAAATTGGAGTTGGATTAAAACAAAAAGTATGATATTGGAATCACCATTAGCAAAAAGGTCAAAAGTGTACTATAACTATATTTATTTTTTCCCGTAGATCAACTGCTTATAATCAGTATTAAGTATTATCTAAATATCTATATTAGTCACCCTGTGGCAGTGGAGTGGATAAAGCCACGCTCGGGAATAATCGGGACCGTGGTTCAATCGTCCGTGTCGCAAGGAAAGCTTCATTTATTGATATTTTATTATGTTTTTTTTTCTAAAATATCTAGAAAAATGATTTTTTTCTAAAATATCAAAAATAGTGATAGATTCAAAAAAAAAGGCAAGATTTGCTTTTAGGTGTATAGGCTGCACTTAGCTTTGGGATTTTGATTGGTAATAATAGACAACATCAGAAGTCATGGTTGCATCGGTATCGGACACCAACAAACCACAGACCATAGTAACCAAAGCTTTTAAAACGTAATTTGAAGAAAAAAAATAACACGTTAGAAAAAAAAATACCATTTGTAGCTTATTTCGGAACGTAGCTATTATCTCGATCAGTCTTAATAGTAAAATGTCGCTTCGAAAGCAAATCTATGGAAATTTTGAAAATAGCCTGAAAACCCTTAAGAAAAAGGAGTCAGATTGTAACAAAAACACACCTTTAGAATCACCATTACCAAAAACTCGTAAAAAAAACTTACAGTACCCTGGTTTGAAAACAAGGAAAATTACTTTTTTGTATGGGTAGAAATAATGTAAGCAAGAAAATCTATGTAAGGGTTTTCTAACTTACATTGTCCAAATACTTACCCAAACTTATTAAACAAAATGTTACATCGAAAATAATTTTTCTAATTACTGCTACTAACAACTCACCGCCACATCAAGCCACGTAAGGCAAACACAGCTAAGTAAGTTTCTTATCCATTCCAATCCATTCAAATCCTCCCTCTGTACGCCCTCCCAGGAAGTTCTAATTTCCTTTAAACCTTTCTTTATGACATCTTCCCACCTCAACTACAGACGGCCTGCTTTTTATTTAGCCTTAGATGGTCGGCTGAAAAGGTCAATCTTTGGCAATCTGCCATCCTTCATCTGCAGAACGTCCCTACCAATCTCAACCTATAGCCCTAGAAAGTGGGATTGAACCGCACATTTCGTACAGCCTACTGTTTGAAATACGGTCAGTCAGCGGGGTACCGAGAACAATCCATAGGCAATTTCTCTGGAAAACATCTTGTGAATCTTCAGCCATTTTTCGGAGCCCTCAAGCTTCGGGACCATATTGGATTACGTTCATCACTGTATCTTCCAATATTCTAATCCTGGTTTGCAGATTTATTTTCTTATCCTTCAAAACTTTTTTCAACTGCGAAAAAACACCCTGAGCCTTGGCTATTCTACTTTTAACATCTTCATTGCTCTCACCACTAATAATACTACCAAGGTAAGGGAACGTATCAACCCGATCAATCATTTTGTTGCCCTACTTCACCTTTTCATCTTCACTTATTCCTAGTCTTAGTGACTAAGTTTTATTAACATTAATTTTCAAACCTATTCTCACACCCTGACCTCGCAAAACTAGGATTCTTAAACCATCAGCTTAACCTAAGTCCAAGAAAGTTTTTTCTTCCCATTTGATTCCATGTTCTCCAATTATCTTTTCTGTGCTTCTTAAATCAGAGCTCATCAAAATGATGTACAGAAAGGGGGATAGAACAAAACCCTGCTTAACTCCTTATTAAATAAAAACCAGCTGCTAACCTCATTTTCTATCTTAACCGCAGCAGCGTTATTCTCGCAAATAGCACAAATCACTTTAATACATTTGTCTGGTATACCATACAAGGATAATACCTTCGCTAAAGCTCTTCTATCACACTGGTCATTTCTTATACCTTTGTCTACAGCATCTCTGAGTCTAAAAAGCCATTATATTGCTAAATAATGTCCTACCTACAGAGACCAGGTTAATGCCTCGATAATTTCCAAAATCAATCTTATCACCTTTCTTACATTGTGGTTTAATTAAGGTTTACCTAAAATAACTAGGTGCATCTCCTTTCTCAAAAATCATATTCATCATCTCCCGTAATTTATGTACCATACTATCAGCACCTGGAACCTCATAATTTTTTAATCCTAATAGATCTGTCACTAATTCTTCCTCACAAAACAAATCTTCCTTCACATCCAAGGTATCACAAACTTTTTCATTTTCCTCTATATGTTTTCGTGCATCTCTATTTTGGTTTAGTACATTTTCAAAATGTTCTGCCCATCTCTTTTTAACTCTTTCTTTATCACTAATGGTGGTTCCTTTGTTTAACTGGGACAAGTCCAGATTGAATACTCCCTCTCAATGTAATAACATACCAGTTCAAGATTTTAATATTATGCCATCTAGCTGCAGCTTCCAAATCCTCAACAACTTTATCCATAGCCTCCATTTCACACCTCCTTAGTTCATGTTTTAATACTCTCTCCACTTTCTTTATATTCCCCTTGTTTTCATATGATATATCACTCAGATAGTTCTTTTTCACTAATTTTCCTAGATGTGTACTTTTTTCTCTAAGACACCATCAGAAACCTCAAAATTATTTTAATAAAATTACTCTATACATGTTCCACATTGTCAAATTGTAAACTTTCCAGTTTAGTTTTCAACTGTTCCTGGAAATTTCCTCTCAAATTCTCATTCTGGAGTCTACCAGCACCATAATTTCCCGAGAGGTAGTTACCCTTCCGAAATTTCAGCTTCAACCCTAGACACTACTAGATGGCGATGCTTACCTTTAACATCAATAGCAGCACTCCTATAAACCCTAGTATTTTGTATTGATCCTATTAGTCTTCGGTTTAAAATAGCATTTGCTGTCTTACCATTACGAGAATACCACGTCAACTTATGGGCCATTTTATGACCAAATACTGTAGTTGTTGTAACTAGATTGTTATACTTACATTGCTGCAGTCTATAGCCTTTACTGTTTTCTTTTCCTACACCAAATTTATCTAGGCTAGGATATCCTCTATTCTTATTTTTACCGACCTGGGCGTTAACATTTCCTAATAAAAACACCAGATTTCTACCTGGGACCTTGTCAATTTGCTCCTCTAACTGTAAATGAAATTCATTTGAATCACAACCATATCCGTCAGTCGGTTCTACAGGGTCGTTCACTACTATAACTGTTACCCTGGGCTTTTTAGTCATAAAAAGAGCGATTAGTATTCTATTATTAATACCTTCCCATCAAAAACAAGACTTAACAGCTTCCTTATTCAACATGAGCCCTACTCCCTGTCTGTGTTCTCCATCCTTCCTTCCTGGGTAAACAAATTCTATATCACCTAACTTCATGCTTCCTATCCCTGGGATATGAGATTCTGAAATTCCTAATAAGTTCAGTTCGAATCGTATCAATTTGTCAGTCACAATGTCGGTACAATTATTATTATTTAGCGTCGTAACATTCAAAGTTCCAATTTTCATATTCTTTAAAAAATTAAAACTATTTTGACCTCAAGTAAGGCAACAATCATGGATATAAGTGCAGGACGGGGACCAGCACATTTTCTCAAGTCTAAACCGAAGCGCTTAAAAGGCTTAGAACTGCACAGACAACCTCGCAGATGCCTATTATCTCGACTTATTATATATTTATGCCTAAAAATATATTGTTACTACGAGGAGACAACCCATAGTTGATAAATCAGCTAGGAAGAGGTTTTTCAGCCCAAAAACGCCTGCCAAAACAGATCAATATCCTAGTTTATTAATGGATCCAAATGGACAAGATCCCCCCTTGGTCCGTTCCTCCTATAGAGGCATCCCACATATCTTTAGAACGTTCCCCTATCACCACCCGGGGGTGAGCTGAGAAGCCTAGGGGAGGCCCCTACTGATCAGTAGACTCATAAATCTACTATGGCAAGCTTAAATCCGATGTGTCAAGCCTAAATCTTCTATGTCATGCCTAAATCTTCTATATCATACCTGAATCTTATCTCAATCCTAAATCTATTATGTCAAGCCCGAATCCAAAACAAAAGATACTATGTTTTTCTTTTTATAAATTATGTTAAATCTATGGCAATTTCATTAAAATGTTCCATTATCTTTTAGTGCAGGAATAACGATAGAGAACAAGGTTGGAGATACAAAAGATTTTATCTTATTTTCAAACTACCTTATATGAACATATAGCAAAAAATTTGTAAATGTTAAATTCGCAAACAATGTCATTTCTAGATTAACAGAAAAGAATAAAAAAAGGAGACATCAGTGCATCCCATACAAAAAGTGGTTTTCCTTGTTGCTCACAATGGAGGACTGTAATTCCCCTAAATAGAGCTTATCAGAATTTTGAAACTAGCCTGAAACCCTTAGGACATTGGAGTCATATTTAAACAAAAAGTCTCCATTTGAATTACTATTGCCAAACAGTTCAATAGTGTATTATAACTATATTTTTTTCTCATAGATCAACTGCTTATAATGCATATTAAGTAATATTTAAATATCTAGATTAGTCCCCTTGTGGCAGTGGAGTGGATAAGGCCACGCTCGGGAATAACTGGGACTGTAGTTCAATCTTCCGTGTCGCATTGAAAGCTGTCTCAATGAATCTATACAAATGATTTTTTTTTAATATCAAAAATAGTGATAGTCTGCCAAAAAAGGCAAGATTTTCGTTTAGGTGTATTACGATAAAATTTTAATTTTCATCTCAATTTCTAAAAACAACTCTTGAAACACAAGGGCCGTTGAATCTGAATGAGAAAGTAGAGAGGGAGGTGCTACTCCAACGATTCACCCCTGCTGCCACCTACAACTTTTTTACATAGTTTAATGGGGACAGAGTCAATGACCTCTTTCTCCAGGGATGTTTTTGGCCAAGTGCCCGCTAGGGGAGAATGTTATGATCCGGGAAAGAGTATTTGTTGTTGTTGTTTTTGGCCAAGTGCCCGCTAGGGGAGAATGTTATGATCCAGGAAAGAGTATTTGGAGTTGTATGCTCGAGGCAAATGTTATGATCCGGGAAAGAGTATTTGTTGTTGTTGTTTTTGGCCAAGTGCCCGCTAGGGAAGAATGTTATGATCCAGGAAAAAGTTTGTTGTTGTTGCAAGCTCGAGGCAAATGTTATGAACCATGAAACAGTTTGTTATTGTTGTAAGCTCGAGGCAAATGTTATGATCCATAAATAGGAAACTGTATTTGTTGTTGTTGTTGTTGCATGCTCGAGGCAAATGTTATGATCCAGAAATGGGAAACAGTTAGATCCCGTGTTTCCTTCTCAGCCAATCAGAGGCCTTGCTTACATAATAATTCGCCCTTGAGATTTCGTATATAACAGACACGCACTGTGATTAAATTATCAGAAAGTATTTTGACACAGTGCAAACAACTAGAATGGATAATATTGATGAATTAGAAGCCTTGGCAACTTCAATTTACCATGTAAGTTCTGATTTAGTACATTTTTTATTTTCAAAATAAAATTATTTTACATGGTCACCCTCCAGTATATTCAGGTAAATCCCCTCCCCCCCCGAAAAAAAAAATTCTTTATACATTGCTTGAAAATATACACTTTTTTCCATTACGTAAACCTCATCCTCCCTCCCACCTGTCTCACCCTTCATCCACATTTAATTCTTTAAGTTGAAGTTATTACTCAAAATTATCTTTTCCCCTTGATGTGTTTAAAATTATCAAATGAACTGGCTCTCCTTTGCAGTAAAAGCCGTGTGTGAATATCCGACAAGAGGGGAGATGTACATAAATAACATTCCCGCGGAAAGAATGATTACTCTTAATTAAGCTAGTGTGCATATTTCAATGATGTCTGAAAAAGAAGGGGAACAAATTGTCTACAAAATTAAAAGAGATTATTGAATAGTTACGCAAGATTAACTCAATGAGAGGGTAAACCTAGGGATGGCTTAATTTGCCTAAATTTAGGGGAGGGGGGCGTGAATCCAGGATTTTTGTTGGGGAGGGGGTTAGCACTTTTATTAGAGACAAAATAGAAATGAAAAGATAATTGTTTTTATCATAATTATTTTCTATTTCAGTGTCAAACCATTTCTCTTCGATATTTTAGTGATTTTAGCTATAACATTTTAATAAAAGTCAGTAAGATATATTATTTTTTGATATGACTTTCGCTTTAATAAATCGCAAGATTAACTCAATTCGAGGGTAGACCTAGGGTGGGTTAATTTTCCTAAATTTAGGGGAGGGGGGTAGACAAACGTCTGGTTAGGAGCTGTGGGGTACTAATTTTCCTTCTGTAAAAAGGGGGAAATTATTTATCATACTAACTTCTTTCTCGTCTTTTTAAGGCCAATTATGAAGAATATCCGTCGCCACCCAGTAATAGGGCAAGGGATAATGCAAATTATGAAAAATGCACGCCTCCTCCATCAAAGAGAGCAAGAGAGGGTGAGGCAGCCCAATCAGTGCCAGCCCCAATGCAGTCTGGGCAAAAACCGAAAAGACAATGGGCCACAAGGATGGAGAACCCCGCTGTACAAACCAGCGACATCGATACCACATCTATGCAAGTCCCTCTTAATCGAGCCTCAATGCTGCCTCGTCAAGTTGCAGCCTTGGCTGCACGAGCCCGGTATATCGCTAGCCCAGCTGCGAAAGATAGTGATGGACATGATATGATCCATTTGAACCCCAGTCATACGGCAGGGCTTTCAGGACAAGATACAATGCCTGGGCCTTCAAGACAAGCCGTAGGCCAAACATCGGCTCCTTCTCACGCAATATCTGAGCTATCAGCTCCCCATCAAGTGTCAGTGCACTTTCCTCAACTGTCTCCGTCAAGTCCTGAGCCTTCCATGCAAGATAGAAGGGTTGGCTCCTTCAGGCAAGTCATAGACCAACCAATGGCTCCCTATCATGTAATGGCCAAGCCTCCAGCTTTCTGTCAAGTGGTTGATCAATTTGAAGACGTGAGTATTTTTTTCAATCAAATAAGCTATTTTTTAGCTGTTAGAGAGCCTTTTGCTCTTTACTTTTGTCTTTTCACTTTTTTTCTATTATTCAGGACCATGAAATATCTAAACAAACCGATTTTTCAACCTAATACAAGCTTGTCGAAGACATTAAAATGTTATTTTCACTATAATTCCCCCCCCCAACACCCCATTTTAAATTTCACTGTTCCAACCTCTCAGAGATACCTAAATATAATTTTTTTTGCTTGTCAATGAAACCACTCTTTTCTAATCTTTCCTATTGCCCTATTATTTCTGACAACTGTAGACATCTTCGCCCATTTTTTAGCCTCATAATAATATTTTTCATTGGTAATATCTAGACAATTAATAATCACCGCCTTTGAAACTCTGTGAATGCTATTTTTTCACAATTGAATATCACATAGTTTTAAAAGAGAGAGATTATTCCTTTTATCTATTGCACATATTGGCGTTCTAATTTGCACTGAATATTTCTAAATAGCTATCAATCTTGCCAAGATTCTAGCAAGGGGAAACCAAGTTAACGGTTCCAGATATTTAAGTGTTACATTTTCCTACCTGTTGAAGTTCAGTCTTTGAAATCGGAACACTCGTACGCCATAGGTTACAATAATTGTGGGCTAGTGATGAGTTCACAGAATCTGTATGGAATTAGAGAGAAATAGTGACTTATGCAGTCTAAGCGAATATTTCAACTTTTGACGGGCATTATGTAAAGGGGCCTGGGAGCCGGGGGAAGCGCTGCGGGGAAGCACCGGTGGGCCTGAGAAGCACCAAGGGATGCGCCGCGGGCCCGAGAAGCGCCGTAAAAAAAACCAGCATGGTTGATTTGAACACATTGAAAATAAACTATTTTTTGAACAAATTGCCGCCTTCTATGTAAAGCGATGTTTTAGATTGTAAATATCTTATATTAAGTTGGAAATTGACTGCTTTAAGTTGAATTAACCAAATTCTACTACTAAGCACTGACTTTAAATAATAATCCAAATTTTAAAAACAGTAGGGATGATTTGAACACTTTGAAAATAAGCTATTTTTTCATTTATAGGCTGAAGCATTGATCCCTTACTCGCCATCGTCATCAGTTGGAGGAGAGGAGCTCTCCAACAACAATTCAATATGGGACGGTATCATTAACAATATTCTAGATAATATTGATGAGTTTCTATGTAATTCTTTCAATGTAGAACCTAGCACAGCTGAGCAAGGTAATGTTTCTAGTTCAGAGTGGGACTTGCTATTGCTAAGTCAATACCCTACAAATTTTAGAGGATTTTACAGGGAACCCTCCTCTATCCCCCACTGATTACCTACTTCCACTTCAAACAACTGAAGTGGAGCATACTCCAAATATTGTTGAACAACTTGGTGGAGGGGGTAATATACCGGAGGGGGGTACAACTTTTCCAGACTTTCAATTATCTAATACAATATTAAATAATAGAGTTGTTTTCACTGCGACTTTTGGTGACCCATTGAATTCACTTATGGGAGGAAATTTTGTGTTTGAACCCATAAAAATTGTGCATGACTATGTAGATAAAATTCGTGCACTACTGGAGGACCAAAATTCAGTTGTGGGGAGGTAGGAATTCAATTAGAGTTTCTATTGTTTTGAAGGTTTTTTATTTAAATAAGGGTAAAAGTGAAGTTTATTTTCATTATGTACGCTCCAAGATGCGCATGGTTTATCCAAATTTATAAAATTTTGAGGGTGCTTTCATGGATTGGGTAGGTCAAATTATTGCGCATCTTGAGAACTATAACGAAAATGGGAGCGGGTCTGTAGTTTTATTTATTGAAATTTTAAGTGTAAATATTTGTAAATTTAAGAAAGATTTTATTTTATGAGGGGGGGCAGGTGGGTATGATAGGGATACAGTTTTAAAATATAATCCAAATCTAGTAGGTTGTCAAGGTGTCCAGCGGATTAGTTTTGAAACAGATCAAAAATGTTTCAGGTATGCTTTCCTCATATAAGCATTTCAGCCTCTAGCAGATGACGCTACCAAGACGAATTTAGATCACTGGGCTGTACATGGGAAGGACGGGTCCAATTTCCCAATTGTAGATTTCTCTTGTTTAGAAGGAAAATACCCAGTAACGCTACGATCTTTTGATATTTTTGAAAGGGCTAATGCTTATTTAAATATCGGCGTTACTGTGGTTCAGTATGAAACTGAATTTGAAGATGGGGCTCGTTCTAAAAAGAAGGGGGTGGTTTTCCCTGTAAGGGGCCCGTCAGTTGATTTGGTCAAACACTGGGTTTAGTTGTTGTATACACCAGCTAGTGACCCTGCCAATTCAACTGGCCATTCTAATCCTATTACCGACATTAGTAGAGTTCTTGGGGGTGGTAAGCATAGGTACAACGAAACAATAATAAAAAAAGAGAAAAACGAGGATTATACAAGCCAGTGAAACATATGAACTAAAATGCAAATATTTCGGTCAAGACCTCCGCTTGACCGTCCTCAGTGCAGGATAATAATATCAGAATTACTACTAAAACTCCATGGATACTATAAAGAAAAAAATTCCAACCTCGAAACGAAGCGTAACTAAAATTCGAAGACCCTCCCCATGTAACGGTGAAAGGGTAACTGAATGAGAAAATACAGTACTGACTGGGAATTCAATGTTTTTATTTATACAGAGCATTTTTCAAAGCTAAACGCTTTCCAGGTAAAACATCATCACATATAAGGTTAGGTTGCAAAATGTGATTTTTTTTTTATATTTAAGTAAAAACCGATCAGAATTAATTAGTTCATTATAAATGGGGCTTAAATAGGTTTCTCCCGTGTCTCTATTGAGAGCAACCTTTCGGTGAATGTACTTTTTTATCTCAACCGCCTCCCTGAAATCTTGGATGAGACCTTTAACAGGGGCAATAATGGAGGTGTTATCGAATAAAACGAAATGGTGCGGGTTGTCATACACATGCTGAGCCAAGGCGGAATCAAAAGTCTCAGGCCTTTGGCATAGCTCCATAGCTTTGTCGATTGAGGACCTGTGTTCCAACAATCTTTCCCCCAAGTGCTTATGGTTTCTTCCAATATAGAAACAGCCGCAAGAACAGGGAATCCTATAAACACCACTGCCCAAAATAGAGCTCGTTTCATCTATACCACTGTTAAAATAGTTCTGGATTTTATTAGAATTTTTGAAGGTAACATTTAAGTTATATTTTTTAAGTATTCTTTGCAATTTGTCACCTAATTTGTGAAAATAGGGCAAAACAGTAAAAACTTTCTTATCACCCACTAAAGGGATGATATCCGTTGGAGGTTGTGGAGATGATAAATCTTTTTCTGCCTTTTTTGTCTTTTTTCTATGATGGATTCCAGTAACTTGATGGTATATCCATTGCAAAACAAAATGTCCTTCATATAATTTAATTCTGGGATTATATGAGCCTTTGAACAAATTCTTATGATGCGATCAACTAAAGATATAACTACTCCTCTTTTTACACAAGGAGGGTGGTTGGAAGAGAAATGCAAATACCTATCATTATGTGTAGGTTTTCTATAAATTGAATATTCAAGGCTGAGAGCTTTGTTGAAGATTAAGACGTCTAAAAAAGGCAGTTTATGATTATCTTCTAGTTCCAAGGTGAACTGAAGGTTGGAATCGAAACTATTAAGATGAAGGAAAAAAGCGTTAAGTTCTATCTCTCCGTGATTCCAGACAGAGATCACATCATCGACAAACCGGCCCCAGAAGCGGTGTTTCAGAGGAAAAGTATTTAAAGCGGAGGTTTCAATAAATTCCATGTAAAAAGTGGCCAAAAAAGGTGAAAGGCTTGTACCCATAGGGAGCCCATTTGTTTGGGTGAAAAATTGATTGTTGTAACGAAAATATAAGGAATATCTATTGCAAAGGCGAACAAGTTGCATAATAGTTTCAATATCTAATGTTTTATAATCCCTCCGGTCAATATTATCTTCTAGTTTCTTTTGAAGAGCAAATTCATATTGTTTTATATAACATGAAGTATACATCGAAATGGCATCAAAACTGGCCAAAATTGTGTCTTTTTTATATCAAGGTTTTTTAATTTTTCCACAAGGTGTACTGAATTTTTAATGTAAGAAGCTTGCGTCGACACAAGAGGACGAAAAATTGTGGATAACCATTTCCCCAGTCTGGAAGCTGGCGAACTATAATAAGCCACAATTGGGCGCAGACGACCTCCATCTTTGTGAATTTTTGGGAGACCATAGAATTTAGGAGCGGAGCACCCTTTAGGGTAAAACATTTTGTACATTTGTGGAGTAATGAATCTTTCTTTTTGTAAAATTCCCAACTCTTTTCGTACTTCACGGGTGAATTTGTCGGTGGGATCTGACTCTATACGTTTATCAGTGTGAGTGTCAGACAAAATATCCATAACTTTTTTATTGTATGAAATTTTATCAAGGATAACAATTTTATTCCCTCTTTCAGGCCTGGTGATAATGATGTCTGGGTCTCTTTTTAAATTTACCAGAATTTGTGTTTCCTGAGCTTCTGAATTTGAGGAATAAGGAGTGAAGTTAAGAAGATTCTTAACAACCTCCCCTCAAAGTAAATCTGGATTCTCCAACATACCTCTTGAGCCAAATATATCCACCTCCACACTGGATACTATCTCTGAGAAATTTACTCGTGGATGAGGCAAATAAAATGTTGGTCCCTTAGACAAGACATGGATTTCTTCCGGTGTAAGAACTTTCGAAGATAGGTGCTCAATGGCCGGGCCAGGACAGAATCTAGGGAAGAAACGTCTGGAATTTTGAAATTTTTCGTATTGTAATTTTAAAAACTTTTCTGATAAATGAGCTCTAGCCATAAAAAAGTCGTGACGGAAAGAACTCTGAGCAATTTTAGAAATCTGTTGAAAATCTGGTGACGAGAGGTTACACTGTAAAAAATGTCGAACTCTAGAAATCATGTTACTAAGGAAAAAACGTTGGTTTTTATGGTCTTTTAAAATGTGGTTCAATGATTGAAAACCAACCCTATCACTAAATTTCAGTTCCGATTGAGCGCCTAGATTTAATCTAAACCGAAGAGACTTTGGAAGAATTCTATGAAACCTACAATTCTGTAAAAATTCTTGCTGGCTAATTAAGTTAGCGTGTTTTTTGGAAAAATCAAAATAATTAAGAACAGACTAGGTCGTGCGCTCCCCGTAAGCTTGTCGTAAATAATTTCTAAGACCACACTGGCTAATCATGATACAACGAAACAATAATAAAAAAGAGAAAAACGAGGATTATTCAAGCCAGTGAACCGCGTCTTTCACGGGGACCGCGTCTTGTCAACCGATCCGAGCGGACAAAGCACCGGTGTAAAGTCAAATGCAGTGTTCTTGGACATGAACTCGTTAAACCCCTCGGCAATGTCCCACTACTCTTTGCCATATGGGAACTATCAATGGCTTGAGAATCCTTGTTAGTTCCCCGACATTAACACCGTCGAGGACAATGGGCCACAAGGATGGTTCTTTGAAATTGGCGGTCACATTCCGCTGGCGCTTCACGACTCCGTCAAAGATTTTTTTTTCCCTGTATCAATCGACCAGTGACCAGAGACTCGCTCAGCCCCTACAATCGATCATTGGTTGAGGATATGGGGATGCACTGGACTCCCTCCAAACAGAAACTGATTGCTGATTTGGACCCTAAGAAGAATATCGTTGTTCACCATGTGCTTTTGCACTGGATGGTGAACAATGGTTTCAAAATCACCAAAATACATAGGGTCCTACAGTTCAATCAGCGACCATACTTGAAAACGTTCAGACCAGTGTGTGTGTGTGTGTGTGTGTGTGTGTGTGTGTGTGTGTGTGTGTGTGTGTGTGTGTGTGTGTGTGTGTGTGTGTGTGTGTGTGTGTGTGTGTGTGTGTGTGTGTGTGTGTGTGTGTGTGTGTGTGTGTGTGTGTGTGTGTGTGTGTGTGTGTGTGTGTGTGTGTGTGTGTGTGTGTGTGTGTGTGTGTGTGTGTGTGTGTGTGTGTGTGTGTGTGTGTGTGTGTGTGTGTGTGTGTGTGTGTGTGTGTGTGTGTGTGTGTGTGTGTGTGTGTGTGTGTGTGTGTGTGTGTGTGTGTGTGTGTGTGTGTGTGTGTGTGTGTGTGTGTGTGTGTGTGTGTGTGTGTGTGTGTGTGTGTGTGTGTGTGTGTGTGTGTGTGTGTGTGTGTGTGTGTGTGTGTGTGTGTGTGTGTGTGTGTGTGTGTGTGTGTGTGTGTGTGTGTGTGTGTGTGTGTGTGTGTGTGTGTGTGTGTGTGTGTGTGTGTGTGTGTGTGTGTGTGTGTGTGTGTGTGTGTGTGTGTGTGTGTGTGTGTGTGTGTGTGTGTGTGTGTGTGTGTGTGTGTGTGTGTGTGTGTGTGTGTGTGTGTGTGTGTGTGTGTGTGTGTGTGTGTGTGTGTGTGTGTGTGTGTGTGTGTGTGTGTGTGTGTGTGTGTGTGTGTGTGTGTGTGTGTGTGTGTGTGTGTGTGTGTGTGTGTGTGTGTGTGTGTGTGTGTGTGTGTGTGTGTGTGTGTGTGTGTGTGTGTGTGTGTGTGTGTGTGTGTGTGTGTGTGTGTGTGTGTGTGTGTGTGTGTGTGTGTGTGTGTGTGTGTGTGTGTGTGTGTGTGTGTGTGTGTGTGTGTGTGTGTGTGTGTGTGTGTGTGTGTGTGTGTGTGTGTGTGTGTGTGTGTGTGTGTGTGTGTGTGTGTGTGTGTGTGTGTGTGTGTGTGTGTGTGTGTGTGTGTGTGTGTGTGTGTGTGTGTGTGTGTGTGTGTGTGTGTGTGTTATATGTTTCTTTCACACAATGTTATATGAAGACTTTCACACAAATGAAATCATGAACCAGCATATTTAAAAATATTAAATCATAAGTTTCCTACAACACACACACGACATGAGAAAAACACTAGCAAAGGAAGCAAGAAACAACAGACTTTCACACGAGTCAAATCATGAACCAGCACAAGTGAAAATACTAAATCATAAGTTTCCAATACCACGCACACGACATGAGAAGAAACATAGAACAGGAAGGAGGAAACGAAGACTTTCACACAAGTAAAATCATGAACCACAATAAGTAAAAGTACAAAATCATAAGTTTCCAACAACACACCCGCGACATGAGAAGAAACCTACCAAAGGAAGTAAGAAACAACAGACTTTCACACAAGTGAAATCGTGAACCGGCATTAGCAAAAATACCAAATCATTAGTTTCCAACAACACACACACGAAATAAGAAGAAACATGGCACAGGAAAAAAGAAACAGCAGAGTTTCACTCAAATAAAATCTTAAACCCTCATAAATAAAAATATCAAATCATAAGTTCCCAAAATCACAAACACGACATGAGAAGAAACCTAGCACAGGAAGCAAGAAACATCAGCCTTTCACCCAAGTAAAAGCCTGAACCAGCACAAGTAAAAATATCAAATCATAATATTCCAACACCAAACACATGACATAAGAAGAAACATAGCAATGGAAGCAAGGAACAATAGACATTCACACAAGTAAAATCATGAACCATAACAAGTAAAAATACCAAATCCTAAGTTTTCCAACAACACACTTACGACATGAGAAGAAACCTAGCAAAGGAAGCAAGAAACAACAGACTTTAACACAAGCAAAATTACAAACTAGCATAAGTAAAAATACCAAATCATAAATTTCCAACAACACACACACATGACATGAGAAGAAACATATGTAAGGTTGCCCCTACTATCAGGGCTGAAATTTGGTAAAGTGTTATAAACTGAGGCGTGCTGGTAAGAATCGGCACTCAGGATTCAGTGACAGCTGAAATTTATTACAAAAGAAATATAAAGGAAAATATTCTAATTCTAATTATTTTGAATACTTCTAAACCTCTTCTAGGTCTGATGTCTATGATCTACTTGTTCAATACACAAATGTCTAGCAAAAAGAAAAGGATTAAGTTAGTTCTTTGGCTATCGAATGTTTCTAATTAAAAGAGTCATACTTGAATAGCTAGTCAAGGCTTGAGTTCTGGGGTATTAAAATCCTTTAGTTCAAACTATTGCTGAGCCAAGCTTGGAATAACCGTACTTGATTTTATTCCAATTTACATTAACCCAAACCAAGAGATCCTCTTATTATTTCTTGAAAAAGGGGTTTGTGTTCCTTGGACCTTTAGTAAGCTTTAGTTTTAGCAGGAAAAACTCTCAATTGAATATATCTGGAAATAAAGGTCTGGAAATTCTTAGATTGACAACATTATTCCCTTTTACCCTAACCTATCTGTATAAAAATTGAGGCCACCGTTGTATAAACAGTCTGTACGGGTTTAACGAACTGAAAGAATGATTAAAAAGGGAACAGGGTTCTCCTTCGTATAAACGTCTGCAGACTGTGCAAGGGGGAAAGTAATGTTGTTGTCTGATAATTCTAATTTTCGGATATAAGGACTTTATAAAGTCAAGCTAAGTTCCAAGGAACTCTAGGCTGAAAAAGGGAAGCACAAAAGGCTCTCCTAAAATTGACTTCTTGGTTAAGGTTCCTTTCCCCCTTTGAACCCTCGGTTATTCGAAGCTTCTATAAGTTTTAAATTTCCGGGAAGAAATTGATTTTAGCTTATTCTAACCTCAAAAATTCTGTTTTTGTCCAAGTCGCTCAAGCTTTGACTAAGTGAAAACACTACCGAATTATAAACCCAAATCACCAACTTATAGTAAAATGTTAGACTTCAGCACTAGTTGTTATTATTGTCTTCTACATACGTATTAGAGTTATTTCCAAGTGACAGAAATCTCTTAGAGAAATACTTCTTATTTTAATTTTATCTTCAAACTTTTATCTCCAAGGGGAATTCAGACAGACAGTGGTAACCTACCTTAATTATAAAGTAAAACACTTACTCGTTGTTAGTTCCAAAAAAGACTACCCTGTTTTTGTTAACGAATCCCTATTTTAAGCTTTGTCTTATTTTGTCATTCTTGTCTCCCATTGGCCAGAGACCAGTTTTGATGTAATCCTAATAGTAATTCTTTGTTCAAAAAGTTAGTTTCCGCTTTCTCTATTAAAAACCCTGTTTTTTCATGTGATTATTGTCGCGTAATATTCTTGCCGTTGAACTCTCTAGTTTGAAGCGGTCCGGTATTTGTATTTGCATTTTATGGACCTTGTTGGATCAAGGGTATTCTTATTCAAATTTAATGTTGGGTTTGTTTTCCTTACGCGAAGAAAATTAATACTTCGTTACTTTTATCATTACTCAAAAGTCATAGTTTGCTATTTTTACAATTTAGGCAGGTTTTGATGGCTTTGTCACATTCTCACAACCTCCTACACTTAAAATTTTTTCTTAATGAAACCATAACTTTGCTAAGAATCAATTTAATTCAATTTTTTCTTGTTCCACAGTTACGCGAAAGCCTTGAGACTTTTGTTTCCTATAGTCTAAACAAAGTTTTCTCAATGTTTTGAATATTATTCCTATAGAAACTAGTCCTAATAAAGATATAAATAGATTAAAGGTTTTTAGAATAAATGTCCAGTAGCTTGCTATTTTCCTTCCTCTTTCATCTCTTAAGGAAATCTGTATTTTTTCAGTTCAGCTATGCCAATCTGCGTCTTGGAGCTGTTCTGGAAATATATAGAGATTAAATTTTCAAATTCTTTGTCCCACTCGTTTTCTATTCCAGCTATGGATATGTTCCCTTTTAGGCTAATTATAGATATGTTTGAAGGTGCCTTTTCTTTTGTAATCTGTCCCCTATACATCCTGTTTATTTTTAACATTTCTGCAGTTATAGAACCCTCTTCTGGCAATTCCACTATTGAACTACCCTTTATATATGTGAATTTAATGTTTTTCTCTGTTTTGCATTCGAAATGTATTCTTATTTCTTCTTTGAAAGGAGATGTGATTATATACTTTTCTCTTCCAATTCTTTGGATTAATATTTTATTTTCGTTACGATTTTGGTTGCTAACACTTTATTAATTAATACATTATTTTCCATGTAGTTTGCTAAACTGCAGGAGTTCATTTGTGTGCTTCTAATAATAAATTGGTGGTTGCATAATAGTGGTATACCCTTTAAGTTACATTCTTTTTCTATATTGTATTCTTCTAAGAAGTATCTCGTTTGATCTTTACTCAACCCAAAAAATTTAAACTCGTTTTCTATTTGAAAGAAATACGAAGTGTTTGGCACTGGGAATGGAATGCTAAACATTTTGAACATTCTGAACCCATCTTGCTGATTTGATATTGAAAAATCACAAATACCCAACAATTTCAATTGTTGTGTCTCCACATTGCAGCTAGTCGATTTAGAAAGTTCCAGTAAGTCATAACGTCTACAATTAACCAATATTCCATAGCCTATTGGTAGTGAATTTCAATTCCCAAAATTTTCCTAAGCATGTCTGCTGGATCTGTAACAATGAAAGGGAAACTTTTATTTTCTGCTTGAAGAATAGAAAGGATTACTGTTTCTATTTTCTTTACTAACTTTTTTATTTGGATTGGAGTTTTTGTCACTTCTTTGTTTATCTATAATTTTAGGAAATTTATCTCATTAATCTCTCTGGATATATATTCGATAATTCGCTTGGAACTCCTTCCCAAAATTTCTAAGCTTTTGTTTCTTTCCATTCTTAATTCTCTGTCAAGGTTACTTACTAATGATATAGACGGTCCGACACGTGTAGTAACTTTTCATTTTTTTCTGTTGAATAATCTACCTGATAAAGAATTTTTTCTGCATTTTCTTCCGTTGCTAGTCCTGTGATCCACCCTATTGTTTGTCCCAAATGTGGTAATAGACTTCGTTTGTTTCGATTTGTGTTATTCGGCATTAATGATTCTAGTATTTTCAGAATTCCGTTTCCTTCACTTAATTCTAAATGAAATAGTTTACATTTATCTATTAAACATTTCTTTTAGATCATGTATTTCTCTGAGTTCTGTGAAATTCTTTTTTCCCTTTTCTAAGTCTTTTTTGACTATTTGTTCCATAATTTTAATATTTTCGATATGTGAAATAATCAAATTCAGGTCGTTTAAATCAGATCTGAGGCTTTCCGTATTAACATACCACATTACGTGATGTATTCCGTTAACTGGGAAGATCTGACTATTATCCTTGAAAGCTATTGGGCTATGTATTTCTGTTTTCTTAAGCAATATTCCTCTTGTAAACAGAGTTAGTCAAACAAACAGGGTTCCAACCATTTCTGAAGATGTTTTATGCCCTTTAGTTATCTATTAACATGGCAAGATTCAAGTGTATTTTCTTTAAAACTGCGGAAGAATCTGTGATTTTACACACCCACGACACAATTTGTTCCGAAATTACAGATAAGCTGGCTATAATCGTACTCCGTGTGAACCTCGACCCCATTACCATATGTGTTTTGAAATGGTCATTGTCCCATTTCGGGGGTGTCACCATTATGGTAGACAGTCTCTAGGCTTTCAAAGGAGGTTGCATTTCCACACCACTTACCCTGCGGACACAATTGCGGATTGTACTGTCAATTCAGTTGATTTATCTTTTGGTGGTGTTTGTCAGTGTCCATCGATTCTTCCCATAATTTACAGTGATTAGTTTACAGTAATGGCAGGCTACAAGTGTATTTTATTTAAAACTTTGGAAGGGTCTATAATTTTTCATACTCATGTCACAATTTGCAGTGAGAAAGTTGAATGTCTTATTTTATGGTATTCTCATTCTTTTGAACATTGTCCTCCTTACTTTCGGTGTTTTGATATGGTTATTAAGCCATACCCAGATTACATCCCTTGTGGTATGAGGCTTGCCTATTGTGATAGACGTATACACTTTCATAACGATTTTAATTCAGATATACTCAAATATTCTGCTCCTAGTGTTGCCGATCTTGATAAAGGAGATCTTTGCTTGTATCCAGGCTTCTCCCCTTATTTTACAATAATTTGCTTGAGTGATGTCCAGTTTAAAGTGTATTGTCTTTTTAACAAGTGACAGGAGGGTTATTTTACAAACCCACTATAGTGTTTCTTTAGACCAAACCGACAATTTAAGGATATGGAATATTTCATCCTTTGAAAATCGCCCAATTAATCATCGATGTATGTTTGGTCCTCGAAAGAATTTCGTTGTTTACCCTCGAACTATTTCAAACATATCTAGTGAGAGAGGAAACCAAATTATATACTGTACAGGTTGCTGATTTTGAAAGTTTTTGTATATCTCCAGAGGATACCGGTTTGGAGCAGCCTTTTGAAAGTTTAAGTTTAGAATAAGGTATGTTTGTTATTTATTAAGGTTTTGCCATTTTCCGTCAAGAAAATCCTTTAAACTAGGATCTTTATAATTTAATGGTTTTGATTTAGCTTTTCTTTCATGGATAAATCTTCCTTGTTCGTAATTATGAACTGTTTGCAGCTCAACTGCAAAAAGTCCCCCTGCTCAACTGTGCTACTATCTACATTAAAATAATTAGTTAAAAAATCATTAATATTGACATGAATTTCGTTAACGATACCATTCCATGGTGAATTGTTGCAAATGAACTCCACAGGTGCGTCTTCTTCTCCAACTGAGGAGCAGGGGGGAGATGGCAAATATGGAACCAATGCAACATATAAAAGAAAATAGCTTATTTTAAAAGTGTCTAAATCACCCTATTTTTAAAATGGGATTATTATTTACATATTATTTGAAACGCGCTTAGTAGTAGTAGCAGTATGCACATAGTAGCATTTGGTTAATTCACTGTTCCCTACTCTATATATTCTGAAAGTTCCAATTTCCAACTTAATATAAGATATTTACAACCTAAAAGATGACATAGTAGGTTTTGATTTTCTTCAAACAACCCCTCAAAAAATTTCATATTAATACTCTATCTGCTTTGAGAAAACTTGGGTCATTACTTGCTTTGAAATGGATACCCTATCCCTTTCAGGTCATATCCTCTCAGGATACACAACTCATTCCGATAGAAAGCTGTTTTAATGATATTTGTAGACGCAAGATTAAGCATTCATTAATAAAGCAGTTTATATCGCAAAGATTTTTCTATTTACTATGGGAAATATGACCGGAATATAGTGCAGTTTTGGTCTTCGCTAACCTAATTTAAGAGAATTCAGCAGGCTGAATGTATGCAATTATTAAACAATTCAAAAGGAGTACGTTATATTTTATCAGGTTGAAAAAATAGCGAAAATGTCTTTTAATATCTCTCACATACTTTTACAGTGTTGAAAAATGGTGAAATGATAGGCCTAAAAAAGTTGGAAGAAATAGGTGGATAATTATATAACCAGATAGAAAGTAGAGGTAAAAATGTTTACATTTCCATATTCCGGATGGACTTGTGTGCCAGATGGTCCTAGTAGCGCGGTGACATCACACTCTTGTCTAATTAGGACAGCAGTATCAGTGGCTTGCATAGATGCGTTGGCGACGGCGATGTCATTGGCTTGTACAGATGACACCCCTCCCCTCCCTTTTCAGCAAAGCAAAAAGTAAAAACCCGAAGCATAAGTTTCAAAATATTATAAGCTCAAGGAACAGAGGGTATTTAGATATAGGCTTTAAAATAGATAAAAAAGATCGTTAACCCACAGCTTTTAGGCCTAAAATTTACGATCATAGGTTAAAAATACTAGCTAATTTACGCATAATATAGTCTTCATGCAACTCCTAAGTAATTTACTTTCTGTTCTAATATTATCAAAGTTTAAGAAAAACCATAATTCTTACCCCCTCTCCCACAGAAAATATAAAAGATATTTTATCGAAAGAAAGGCAGAAAAAAGGAATAATATGTACACCAACCCCAATTTTTTTTGGAGGGGGGAGTATACCCTGAATTTGAATATGTTTGGAGGGGGGACCATATAAAATGATTTTATTTGGAAATAACCTAAGAAAATTTACTTAAGAGAACCCACATTATATCTGTTTTTAATTTGACTGGAAAAAATATCTTTTTTTCAGCGAAACCTTTGATAATCCGCTATCGTCATTCATGAGAATTAAGAAGCAGGATGCACTTGAAATGATTAAAAAATTATCCCTATGTAAATCTTAGCGGAAATGTTTAAGTAAGGTTAGCGGCTTAAATGGAATCAGTATATTAAAAGCTAAGGGTTGACAGAAGTTGGCTGTTACTTTTAGGTAGGATACAGAAAGAATAAATTTATCAAAAACAAAATTGTTTCCAATGAAAGAATTAAAGTCGTAAACAGGGGGGGGGGAGTGACAAGGTAAAAAAGAGTATATTTTACGCTTTCTATCGACTATAAAGATCACATTGTAGAGTTTGTATTGTGGGGGGGGTATACCCTGATTTTGAATTTACTGGAGGGGGACTATGTAAAATAATTTTATTTGTAAATAAACTAAGAAAATTTACTAAACAGAACTCACATTATTAATCATTGTAGATAAAGTTTCCGTGTCAATAATATTCAATGCTTTATCCATGGTGTCTTAAAACTGTATGATAATTTAACCACAACGCATGTCCGTTGCAAACAAAATCTTAAGGGCGAATTGTGATTTAAGGAAACCTTACGTAACTTTCCTGATTAGAAAGAGACACGTGATCCTGTTTCCTTTAGAATCAATAATTCACCGCCAATTATGTAATCAATTTCTCAGAAATCTACTTCCCCTCTAGTGGATGAATACATTGCCCGGTTAGAATTCAATTCGCATGTGCAAACCTTGTCCCGGAGTCAACACACCTAAAAACAACAAATAAATCCACCTTGAAAAAGGTGTCATTGACCCGTTAGTGGATAAATAATCCTTTAATAAATTACAGCCTGTCAGCGTTAGACTCAATTATAGATGGCAGTGTAGCGATGAAGGAGTTTGTGTTTGTAGGTATGAAAAATTGGTGGCTGGCTATACTATATGTGGTACTAAATACTGACCGCGTCAAAGGAAAGTTATGCCCAAAGGTCATGAACTTACACCTTGTAATTTCTCAGATAGCGCCGCTTATAGCGCCGAAAATTGTGCCAACAAGGCCTGCGCCACACTCACTTATTTGGTGAAAATAAAATTTACAGCCATGTAAACGTGACCTTTTTTTCTCGGACTATCTGGAAATCCGATTCCCAGGGAGCGTTTACCTTGGAGATATGCGAACTATTTATCTATTATTAGACTAAATGCAGACATATAAAATAAAATAAACACAGATAAAAAGGCAATAGATTTATTGAACTTACATACTTAGTTGCACAGCAATGAGTCACTTCAAATGACAATAACGGTGACAACGATAGAAGAATATAAGAATTTTGTCTGAATTGTTTTTACTCTGATTTACGAATAATCTCAAAAAGCACTTCTACCCCACTATCAAACATAGCTCTTCAGTCCTGCGCTGTAAGAACTGGCTCATAATTGGCCCGAGTGGTTCAAGGATGCGAACCTTTCGTCCAATAAATTCTTTTAAATATTTCTGATGATTCAAGCGTTCACACGGTTCTTACCATTTAAACTTCCTTAGAAATATTGTACGTAGCATATTTTTTATTTCTCACTCTCTTAGCGAAATCTTAAGCCTGGATAGCGCCATTCTCTGTCTGGGGTGACTGCACTTTTTCTCTTTGCTGATTAAGGACTTCATTTTTGAAACTAGGTTTAACTTAATTATAGGAAATCGGAATTATCTTTAGAAAGAAGGAACTTTATTTTGGTATTTTAAATACATCACATTTTACTCATGGCACAGCAGCAATGGTGTCGAGTATAAGCATTTGACTCACATTGACAAAGCTTCATACAATAGTCCAATGGGGGGGATCAGTTCTCATTATATTGTCAAGTGTTTCCCGAGAGAATATCCTGCGTTGAAGAGATAACTCAAGAAAATCATCATGCAAAATCAAATGTTTTTCCATAAACACCAGATTCGATCTAATTCTCTCTTTCTCAAATTTATTCATTTTTCAATCCTATCACTCTGACTGCTGACTCTAGACTGACTATGAATCGTTAGCCTAACATTCTAACAACAAAAAGAAAGGGAGCATTTTCGATTTCGAAACGATTTTATTGAATAATTACAACAATAATACTAAGCATGTACAAATAGCGATACTGTTTATTGTCTTCGATATTTTTCACTAATGCACTTAAAGTACA
>NC_142806.1:58470853-58569211 GCF_049724085.1 Artemia sp. Qi Xiang Cuo | reverse complement strand
CCACTTGGATAGAGAGGCATCCAGGTGGAAAAATGGCGGAGTATTTGTAATTTTCTTTTTCACGGATGGTACTGAATGAGTTAATTTTGCTTTGTCATGCTCAAAGACTTCTTATCGATTGAAACAACTCATACAGAATTAAACAAGTCATAATCAGCCAATCGTGGGCCAGGCTCTTGTCTATGTATAAGACCAAAAATCAATATTGAAGATCGAAAAGTAAATGTTGATATCGCAAACGATATTTGGAAATTTCTGTTTGTTCCCAGCTAACCATCTACCAGGTAACATCAACAAAAAATTCCAACATAAGAAAGGTTCTCGTTAATTTCTAGCATAAATTTGAAGTTCTAGGGGGAGGGCAGGTGCTCTCCCCTGCCCCCCTTCCCTGCGTCCATGTATATATGGAGTTGTCCGTGAATGGGTACGTTTATTTAAAAGTGGACGAGAAAACGTTCATGATGAAGAGAGGAGTGGTAGACCATCCTTGGTGACTGACGAACTCGTTCAGACAGTTGATACAAAAGTTCGTGAAAATCGACGTTTCACAATGGCGGAGTTGTCTACTGATTTTCCACAGATTTCTAAGACTCTTTTGTACGAGATAGTGACAGCAAGATTGGGTTACCGTAAGTTCTGTGCACGATGGGTGCCCAAAATTCTTACCGACCACCACAAAACTCAAAGAATGGCCTCTGCATTTGACTTTCTGTCACGTTATGAGGACGAAGGAGAACCATTGTTGAACAGAATCGTGACCAGTGACGAAACCTGGATTAAGTACGTGAACCCTGAGACAAAAGAACAGTCAAAGATGTGGGCACATTCAGATTCGCCTACCAAACCAAAAAAAGCCCCGCAAGATTTTTCTGCCAGAAAACTGATGGCAATGGTGTTTTGGGATGCCAAAGGGGTGTTGTTGGTTGAATTCATGGAACGTGGGACGACCATTAATCAAGACGTGTACTTTGAAACACTAAAAACATTACGATGGGCTATACAGAACAAACGCCGTGGTATGCTGACTTCTGGTATCGTTTTTTCCACGATAACGCCCGTCCTCACTCTGCTCGCAGAACAACAGCCCTTCTTGAGTCCTTCAAGTGGGACGTTTTCAACCATCCACCTTACAGCCCAGATCTGGCGCCTAGCGATTATCACCTCTTCATGCATATGAAGAAATGGCTCGGGTCCCAGCGGTTTGATGACGACGAAGAGCTCAAAGATGCGGTCACAGGCTGGCTCAAGGCACAAGCGGGTGATTTTTATGCAGAAGCAATTTCAAAGCTTGTGAAGAGATACGATAAGTGCCTCAATCGTCATGGAGACTATGTCGAAAAATAGTGCAAAGATGTAGTTGTAAGATGTATATATTAAAATATTTTTACTTAACTTGGTGTATTTTTTTCAATCAACCGGAGGTTAGTTTCTGAATTGAAAAAATTTGTAAATTACATAAGATTCTCAAAAAAAGTAGAAGTAAAAAATAACCCGCCCTTTTCAAACCGTATTAAACGCTTATTTTCAAACTTACAAACCGAATTATTCTAGTATGGGTCAAACCTCCGAAAACTAGTGCTATGATATAATCGACCAAAGTGATTTTTGGAGAAAAACCCAAAAATTAGATTAGCTTATTTTGCGGAGCTAAGGCACCTGATCATATTTGAAAAATTCGCCCGGGCGGAATCTCACTAGACACACAAGTAATTCCCCTAAAATTAGTATTACTTATAACATCAAAGCATTGGAGAGTCCACATGAAATTTTTACTTTACTGAAAACTTCATCAATTAAATAATAGTTTTTTTAGTAAATCGCTAATGGCGATTCAACATGTAGATCGCGTAGGAGCGAAGTATATGGTAATATTAATGTAATTTTTGTTTGTTTTAGGATGGAATAAAAATCTAATATGTGTTTGCATCTGGTCATGTTTTGTTTTTACAATTCTTTAAAATTATTTTTTTTTTTTTTAAAAATTATTTTTTATTTAATCTAAAACGAAATAAAACCAAGTATTTTATATTTTTTTATAATAAATATATAGAAACATCGAAAAAAAAACAACACAAAAAGAGTATAATCAAACTTTTCTTTTACAAAATTTTGGGTTGTGTAATTTAAAAAAGTCTCAGGCTTAAACCTATCGTGCCGCACATGTTAGACCGTCACCAGGGTCTTCTTTCCCCGCAGACTTGACTCGGCCCGTTCCCCTGTATGGGGGGTCTATATACATATAATTAAAGAAATTAAAGTAATTGTAAACATTATTTTAAAAATGTGTATTTGTAACCTAAACGAATATAAACGAATATAAAAAGAGACAGGGAGGTCCTTCCAATGAGGTCTTTGCAAAAAAAATATTTGTGTCAGCTAAGGATACTAACAACTATAACTATGTAACTAAACTCAAGGGGCACATTTATTTCTTTCTTATTCCTGAGCCTGGAATCCGGCGGCAAGTCAAGCTGGCTTATCCCTAAAAATAAATCAAAAACATGAACTTTTAAACATTAAAGAATTAATTTATGCAAAAGAAGGAAAATGTAAGACAAAGCACATGAAAAAAGAAGTACATCTATTTAAGGTACTGTGAGGCAAAAACATGGCATAGTAGAAAAAAATTATTTTTCTTTTTTGACCTAAAGAAAGAGGAAAAGAAAATGAACCATAATTGTACTCCTTGGATTTTTCGAAAGTTTAAAACCTAGACTGAACAAATTATATAAATCTAAAAATTTTTAATTTAAGAGTTTATAAGTTCAATTTTTTATAATATTTATATCTTATTAAATTTTTTTATGAAATATAACATAGAGGTTCAAAAGTCAGATCGGGTAGGCGCGCAGTTTATGGTAATATTATGGTAGGAGTTATGGGATTGGCTGTTAAGAGTTTGAATTACCATATAATATGTGTTTACCTCTGGTCGTTTTTTGTTTTCAAAAGTCTTAAAATTTCTTTATTTTTTTAGAAAATATTCTTTTTAATTACAGCGTGAGTCGTTAATACAGTAAGCCATGTATTTGATATGTTTCTCTATTAACTTTTCAGATCAAGTCGGAAAAAAACAACACAAAAGAGTTGAAGTAAGAAATGCTTATACGATAAATTTTGGGCTATGTAATTGTGACCATAGACCATCTGAACTCTACGTTTAGTATAAAGTCTTTGAACTCTACTTTTGATAGTTTCATAATGATATGACTAAGCCAGCCATAATAAATTCAAAGGCTTGACAACCTCGTCCTGACTACAAGCAAGTGACAGATGCAAACTCTACACGAAAACCATTCATGCCTACTACATCACGATCTTGAAGCCGAACTAAGAACCTCCAATAAATAGAAAACCGTATCTTTTTAGAGCTGTCTCGGCCCCTTTGCCTTTCACATCCCCACTGGAACATATTTCGTGTTATTTTAAAATATACAGTCGGCCGCGTAGTGGTGGGCGGGGTTGAAGGGTAGATATACATAAGCCCCCCCCCCCCAAAAAAAAAAATAGGGCACCTTTTTCTAAAAGTGTAAATTATTAGTGTTCTTTTGTTATAAAAATTTTTGAAGATAAAATTAGTCTGCAAATAACTAAAAACTTATGTTCATTTATAGAAATTAAAAATTAAAGTCAGTGATCTCGTTATAAAGAAATCATCTTAACAAACAAAAGTATATATAAAAAAAGAAGAAATTGATTCAATTAAAACGATATTCTTAGAACCATTATATACTTTACAGCCACTTAACATATAAGAACGATCTTGTTAGAGGAGATAAAGGAGCGAGTTGCTGACTACCTTAGGAAATATCAATTTAACCTTAAGCATTAGTCCTTTTCTTACAAGACACAAAGCATCAAAAACATAGGCTAGTAAAAATTCTATACTTGATGTATTAACAAGAAGGAAAATGTAAGACAAAGCACATGAAAAAAGAAGTACATATATTTAAGGTGCTTTGAGGAAAAACACGTGAATATTAGAAACAACAAACTTTTTTTTCTGAACTGATGAAAGATGGAATAAAAATTAACCAAACTCGTACTTGGATTTTCGAAAGATAAAAACCTAGACTGAACAACTTATAGAAATCTACAAAATTTTTACTTCATGAGTTTCTAATTTTAATTTTTTTCTAATATTTATATGTTATATATATTTGGAAATTTCTGTTTGTTCAGAAGTTAAGATTACCAAAACATTTCTATTTAGCTTGTCATTCTTTGAACTTTTCTTTTATTAATATGGTCATTCCCGATGGTTCAAAATTGATGGTATTATGAACCAGTCTATGTGTAAGGACCAAAGGACTTGCCTTAAGATAAATTTTAAAAACTTTTTACATGAAAGAAGTTTTTCAAAAAAAGTAGCAGGCAACAATAAACCAAAATGGGCAAAACTTAAGTCAAGCATTCGTCCAAGCCTTAACCCAGCCTGCGGTAAGTCTTTTGAACCCCTAAGCCCACGAGTTCTAGGCACCCGTATACCACAGTAATTTTTGTGGAACCAAAAAAAAATTATATGCTAGTTGAAGGCGGAGATAATTCAACGGAGAAGTGAAGAACAGGACTCAATTTAAGAAATGCAAGATACGCAACAAAACTTAAAATAAAATTAGTAGGGCTGACAAAATCAATGTGTTCGATAGACAACACATAATTTTTAATTTACTGAAAAGTACGCAAATACTTTACGCAAATCGCGATTCAACCTTTAGATCGTTTAGGAGCGCAGTTTATGGTAACATTCTTTTTAAAAAACTCTGTAGAAACTGATTAGATGAGAGATTCAGAAAAAATTCCAGTCGGATATCTATGTTGCAATAAAGGATCTGTCAGATAAAAATAATTTAATTTAAAAGGTAAAATGAAATAAGTATAAAATAAAGAAATATATATAAATACCTTAGACTGAATAACAAAAGTAAAAAAAATACTTCAAGTGATAATTTGCTGAACTACTGAGCATAGGTCTTTATTATTCAGAAAGCCTTAAAGCTTTTTGGTAGCTTAATACAATTATCATTTTTACACTCTCAACACTATATTTTTCACTTTACACAATTTTTATTCGTTTACTCATTTCCAATTTTATCATGCTCATCTCTGTTTTGTCAATATGGATATACACAAATACACTTGGTATAGTAATGACGGCCAGACAAAGAAGATGATCGATTATGTTATGATCTCGGGTCGCTGGCGCTCGTCGATAACAAATTGCCGGACTTATAGGTCGGCCGAGCTTGAAAACACAGACCATAGGATGGTAGTCGCCACACTCAGGCTACGCCTGAGAGCACAAGGACAAGAAAGACGGCCTCCCAAGCTCGATCTGAGTAGTCTGGCTACATCCCAGATGCAACAGAAGTATGCTCTCGATATCTCTAACCGTTTTAGCTGCCTCCAAGTTCTGGACGACCCTGAAGTAGCCTGGAAGTCTTTCAAAGATAATATACTCGATTCTGCTGGCAGAACCATTGGCCGCAGCAGACACAAGAATAAACCCTGGATATCCCAGGAGACTCTGTCTGTAAACGAGCTACGCCGGAAGGCCCGTTTAGCAAAGAATATGCCAGAGTACAGACGACTCAATGGCCTGCGCAATAGCCTACTGCACAGTGATAGGAAGACCTTTGTTGACAAGAAAGCCAGCGATCTTGAGGATGCCTCAAGAAAAGAAGACACCTACTCCCTCTACACACCCCTCCGTGAGCTGACGGAAGGGACGACTTCCACCATGAGCCGTGTTTTTTCTGCTGACGGAAGCACGCCAGATGACGATGCAGGCCCACACTCTGCCTGGAGCAGTCACTTCTCAACGCGTCTGAAAGCCGAGGCAGTTGCTCAACCTGACCCAGATCTGATTCAAGCAGCAATGACCACACCCGAGGCTACTTCCTACCTCGTATCGCAACCGTTTACCACCTTTGAGATCCAAAATGCTGTAAAACGGTTAAATAATAATCGAGCCCCCGTCGTCTGTGGTATTCCTGCAGAACTCCTCAAGTACGGGGGTGCAGCAATGATTCTGTGGCTCCAGATAATCTTCTCAGCTGTATGGACGACGGAAAGCATACCGAATGACTGGCGTGCTGGCATAATATTGCTACTCTGGAAAAGTAAGGGCAGCCGTCGAATCTGCTCCAACTATCGTGGGATCACGCTTCTCTCCGTTCCCGGTAAACTCTTCGCCATGTCACTCCTGGACAGGTGTTCCACCTTTTTGCGTAGAAAGAGAAGAGTTCAGCAAGGCGGATTCATGCCCGGCAGGTCGACGACGGAGCAAATGTTTACTATGCGCCAGTTGATCGAGAAGACGCGGGAGTTCCACCAAAAAGCGTACATCGCATTCGTGGACTTTAAGGCTGCCCTCGATTCTGTTGATCGCCGTTCACTTTGGCTGATACTAAGAACTACGGGTCTACCCAAGAAATATTGCTCACTCTTTGAAAAGCTGTATGAGGATACGGAAAGCTGCGTGCAGGTCAATGGAAGACGCAGTCCCACATTCCCGGTGAAGACTGGCGTCCGCCAAGGTTGTGCCGCCGCTCCCGAGCTTTTCAACTGCGTCATAGACCATGTTATGGCCAGCACGATGAATCGCCTTCAATTCGGTCTTCAGTTCGGAGACGGGGTAATCTCTGATGCTGACTTCGCCGACGACATAGCGCTAGTTGCGAGCACCGTCGATAAGATGACCAAAGCTCTCCAGGTGCTTTCAGAAGAAGCCTCGAAAGTTGGACTGAAGATCAACTAGCAGAAAACTAAAGTTATGCTCCTTGAGCCCCCCACGTCCCTTTCTAATGTAAAGGAAGTCAACATCGGAAGCAACCGAGTAGATGTGGTTGAAGACTTCATTTACCTGGGATCTATTCTGTCTAAGGAGGGCTTGATCACAAAAGAGTTTACATCTCGAATAGCCAAAGCATCAGCCCTTGTTGAGAGACTTAACAGCATCTGGCGAAAGCCAAACATAAGCCGATTTACCAAAATGCGCATCTACAATGCGTCAGTCAGCACCGTCCTGCTGTATGGAGCGGAGACGTGGCCAGCTGCCAAATCTATCCTCAGCGCCGTCGATGTCGCTCAGACGAAATATCTCCGAAGAATCGAAAGACTTCACTGGACTGACCTCGTTAGCAACCAGACTCTCCTATCACGTACGGCTCAAACTCCTTTCTCAACGCAGCTTGCCCAGCGTACTGTTCGGTGGTACGGCCACCTCCTTCGCATGCCACGCGACGCCCCAGTACGGGTCGCATTTGACTTCGACCCCACCCTACACGGATGGAAACGACACAGAGGACGCCCACACACTAGGTGGAAAGACAAAGCCGATGAATTCCTCACACAAGCCCACATCCCGGTGGAAGAAGCTGTGATCCTGGCAAGCGATAGGTCAACCTGGAGGCGCCTAGTCTCATCGTTCTCTACGCCGAACCCTCGGCAGGAGCCTTAAGTCAAGTCAAGTTATTGATGATTTATGCATTTTGGTGATTACTTATTAATAAAGATTTCATAGGCATGATAAAACTTGCTGGCAATGTAAGTTTTTGAGAACTGCCAATATAACTTCAGTCCCCCGCGTTTCATCACATAATCGGCTGCCCCCCCTAGAGAAGAAGCTACGTACGCCCATGTATATATATGTATATGCTGCTAGCTTGTATCTTCTACCATACTCAAAAGTTTTCACAATATAGTTCAAAAAAGTTAATGTGGAATTGTTCTGATGCATGAGAACGTGTGTATTGCATGATATTATTCATAAGTTTTGTGCAATGCAAAAAGAACCTCTTGGGAAAATGGCAATACCTCTTGGCAACCTCTTTGAAACAAATCTTTAGAGAATCCAGATCTAGACTAGAATGTTACTCGTAAGATGCTTCCAGCTTCTAACCTTTAAATCTTTTTAGTTTTATTATATTAGATATACTGTTTTCATTAAGACATTCAAAATTAAAGAGGCCCTAGACGGTCAATCGTTTTGATCAAAAGCTTTCGTCAATCAATTGACATACCAATGATTGGCCGTCAAGGAACCTTTTTGACTCTTGAGTCAAGCGTTGACGGTGATTGATAGAAAGTTTGAATGACTTAATCATTTTGATCAAAAGCCGTGTATTCCATTACCTTTGGTTGAGATTGAAGGGTTGATTGGAGCTTGATTGAAGCACACCTCAATCAATTGACGGACACTTTTGATCAAAATGATAGACCGTCTAGTGCCTCGTTTTAGCTATGTGTTAAGTATGTTAGATTCACGTGTCCTTTGACTTTTACAGAAAGATCCCTCTTTTCGATTGGGTCGCACGGAAAACTGTCGACTGTCTTCAACCCAACGAAGAGCGAATCGTCAGAGGGAAGCCATTAAGCCTCGGTATAAGCCGAACCACCTCATCAGATCCTACCCAATCAACCACGTTGTCGAACTCAATGTCGAAACCCCCAGTCCGGAGCCAGTTGAGTGCTAAACGTAAACCTTCAAAGAGGCTAAGTGGAGATTTAAATAGTGAACGGTTACGATATGTGAAATCTAAAGAAAATGTTGGAATATTCGACTTTGAAGTTGTAAGAGGAGCACTTCTAATAGCTAATGTGACAGATGAAAGGAGCATCTCCGATGCTTCAAATTGAAGGAATTAGTGGATGTCCATTAGCAGACAATGAAGGAGATAGAAATTAACGTAGCAATAATGGATGTGAAAGCCTTTACAATTAATAGGTAAGACTCTTTAAGTTCATGAATCAGACAGTCCCTTTTAAAATCTTTCATAGTCAACGCAATAGCGTTGACTTAAATTGAGAGCAATCGGTCTCAGATTAATCAAATCTTTCCAAGGCTTCACGTAGAAAGCATGGTCATATAAAGTGGGGTTTTGGGATCATTCAACTGCAAATTCTTAGCTTTTGTGGCATTTAAGGGAATTGAAACTGAGCGTAGGCAACTAGCAGTAGAGTAGTAGGTTCCATTTTGGGGAGACGTATAGCCACTACTCTTTTCTTCCTCATTGGTTTAATATCATGAAGAAGGTTTAACGGCGATTCCGTAAATATGACAGTTTGGATTCTATAGAAGCTCTACACCTTTTCAAAGAGAGTGATTACTACGCTTTACTTCTTCGATGTGTTCTGTATAATACGCAAGTGGCGTTTGAACAGTGTTGACAATTTAAAATAGAGTTTAACATTATAGTATGCTAAAAAGTTGATACTAAGAGAGATGTAGATGGCAAGAAAAGAATTTTAATAATGGATAGCTTTACTTCTTCGATGTGTTCTGTATAATACACAAGCGGCGTTTGAACAGTGTTGTCAATTTAAAATAGAGTTTAAAATTATAGTATACTAAAAAGTTGATGCTAAGAGAGATGTAGATGGATGGAAAAGAATTTTAATAATGGATAGCTTAGCTTCTTCGATGTGTTCTGTATAATACACAAGTGGCGTTTGAACAGTGTTGTCAGTTTAAAATATGGTCTAACGTTATAGTATACTAAAAAGTTGATACTAAGAGAAATGAAGATGGCAAGAAAAGAATTTTCATAAAGAAATTCATAACAATCCATATAAATCAAAACAGATAATGTATTGAGGTATACATGTTTTTGAACCATCAAGAATAATACGCACCAACGACCCTAAACACCAGGAACTTCAACCCTCCAGAGGACCCCGCTCTCCAAAGTAGCAGGGGGCCCCTCCCCTCCAACTTTTTACCCCCCCCCCCCCTTTTTTTTTTTTTTTTAACATGATATATTTTTTTAATTTTTTCTTTTGAAATGCAAGAGTTGGAATATTTCAGTAGTGTTTTGTTATGCTTTACCTTGTCCCAGTTACATTCTCTGAATTTTTCAAAGTTAATATTGATTATCTGTAGTGAAATGCAACATTTTGATTTTATCATTAGTGCATTGCCATTCTTTTCCTTGTAACGGCGAAATGATCTTGATTTATCGAAGTTCCTCTTGTATTTCTTTCGTGACATAAAAGATTTGGAATATTTCAATAGTGGTTCATTGTGGTTTATTTTATCACAGCTACAATCTCTTAATTTTTCCAGTTTTAGTTTTGGATTTGTATCCTTGAAATGCAAGAGTTTGAATATTTCATTAGTGTTTCGTTATGGTTTACCTTGTCACAGTTACATTCTCATGATTTTTCAAAGTTCATTTTGGATTTTTTTTTCCTTGAAATGCAAGAGTTGGAATATTTCAGTAGTGTCTTGTCGTGGTTTACCTTGTCACAGTTATATTTTCTTGACTTTTCAAAGTTTATTTTGGATTTCTTTCGTTGAAATGCAAGAGCTGGAATATTTCAGTAGTGTCTTGTTGAGCTTTACCTTGTCACAGTTACATTCTCTTGATTTTTCAAAGTTCATTTAGGATTTCTTTTGTTGAAATACAAGAGTTGGAATATTTCAGTAGTGTTTTGTTGTGCTTTACCTTGTCACAGTTACATTCTCTTAATCTTTTAAAGTTCATTTTGAATTTCTTTCGTGAAATGTAAGAGTTGGAATATTTCTGTAGTGTTTTGTAGTGGTTTACCATGTCAAAGTTACATTCACTTGATTTTTCAAAGTTACTTTTGAATTTCTTTCATGAAATGCAAGCATTAGAAAATTTCAGTAGGGTTTTTTCGTGATTTACCTTGTCACAGTTACATTCTCTTAATTTTTTAAAGTTTATATTTAATTTCGGTCCTTTAAATTCAAGAGTTTGAATATTTCAGTAGTGTTTTGTCGGGGTTTACCTTCTCACAGCTACATTCTCTTGATTTTTCAAAGTTCCTTTTTAATTTCTTTCGTGAAATGCAAGAGTTGGAATATTTCAGTAGTGTTTTATCGTGGTTTACCTTGTCACAGTTACATTCTCTTAATTTGTCAAAGTTCATTTTGGATTTCTTTCCTTGAAATGCAAGAGTTGGAATATTTCAGTAGTGTTTTGTCGTGGTTTACCTTGTCACAGCTACATTCTCTTTATTTTTCAAAGTTTATTTTGAATTTCTTTCCTTGAAATGCAAGAGTTGGAATTTTTTAATAGTGTTTTGTTGTGCTTTATCCTGTCACAGTTACATTTTCATTATATTCCAAATGTAATTTTTGAATTTCTTTCTTTGAAATACACGAGTTGGAATATTTCAACAGTGTTTTGTTTTGGTTTACCTTGTCACAGTCACATTCTCGTGATTTTCCAAAGTTTATTTTGAATTTCCTTCGTTTAAATGCAGGAGTTGAAATATTTCAGTTGTGGTTTATTATGGTTTACCTTGTCACAGTTACATTCTCTTAATTTTCCTAAGTTCATTTTGAATTTCTTTCGTGAAATGCAAGAGGTGGAATATTTCAGTAGTGTTTTGTTGGGCTTTACATTTTCACAGTTACATTCTCTTGATTTTTCAAAGTTCATTTTGAATTTCTTTCATTGAAATGCATGAGTTGCATTATTTCAGTAGTGTTTTGTCTTGGTTTACCTTGTCACAGTTACATTCTCTTGATTTTTCAAAGTTCATTTTGTATTTCTTTCATTGAAATGTAAGTGTTGGATTATTTCAGTAGTGTTTTGTTGTGGTTTACCTTTTCACACTTATATTCTCTTGATTTTTCGAAGTTCATTTTGGATTTCTTTCGTTGAAATGCAAGAGTTGGAATATTTCAGTAGTGTTTTGTAATGGTTTACCTTGTCACAGTTACATTCTCATAACTTTTCAAAATTCATTTTGAATTTCTTTCGTTGAAATGCAAGAGTTGGAATATTTCAGTAGTGTTTTGTTGTGCTTTACCTTTTCACAGTTACATTCTCTTAATTTTTCAAAGTTCATTTTGGATTTTTTTTTCCTTGAAATGCAAGTGTTGGAATATTTCACTAGTGTCTTGTCGTGGTTTACCTTGTCAAAGTTATATTCTCTTGATTTTTCAAAGTTCATTTTGAATTTTTATTGTTGAAATGTAAGAGTTTGAATATTTCCATTATGTTTTTTTGAGGTTTACCTTGTCACTCTTACATTCTTTTGACTTTTCAAAGTTAATTTTGGATCTCTTTCGTGAAATTCAAGAGTTGGACTATTTGCGTAGTTTTTCGTCGTGGTTTACAATATCAAAGTTACATTCTCTTGATTTTTCAAAGTTCCTTTTGAATTTCTTCCGTGAAATGCAAATGCAAGAGTTGGAATGCAAGAGTTGGAATATTTCAGTAGTGTTTTGTCGTGGTTTACCTTGTCACAGTTACATTCTTTTGATTTTCCAGAGTTTATTTTGAATTTTTTTAGTGAAATGCAATAGTTGGTATAATTTAGTAGAGGTTTGCCGAGGTTTAACAGATCAAAGCTAAATTCTATTAATTTTTCAAATTTCATTTTGGACTTCTTTACGTTTAATGTGATATTTGGTTTATATAAGTATCGTTAGGTCAAGGAAGTAATAGTCACCTCCACAGAATCTTTACTTAACCGATGCCATTTTGATCGACTGTGGAAAATAGGCACGTTTTTTAATAGTCAAGTAGTGTGTCGTCATGGATGAACTAGACACGTGTAAAGTATCAAGAGAGATAACTGTTTCTTTTTAATTTCTATAGTTTACATGACCTAGGTTTACTATTTAAGTATTGTTTTGTTATTGTTTATCTTGTCACAGTTACATTATTTTGATTTTTCACAATTCATTTTGGATTTCTTTCGTTGAAATGCAAGAATTTGAATATTTTAGAAGTGTCTTGTTGGGGTTTACCTTTTCAAGGTTAAATTATTTTTATTTTTCAAAGTTCATTTTGAATTTCTTTCGTTGAAATGCAAGAGTTGGAATATTTCAGTAGTGTCTTGTCGTGGTTTACCTTTCATAGTTACATTCTCTTGATTTTTCAAAAATCATTTTGGATTTTTTTTTGTTGAAATGCAAGAGTTGGAATATTTCAGTAGTGGCTTATTGTGCTTTACCTTGTCACAGTTACATTCTCTTGAGTTTTCAAAGTTCATTTTGAATTTCTTTCGTGAAATCCAAGAGTTGGTATATTTCAGTAGTGTTTTGTTGTGCTTTACCTTGTCACAGTTACATTTTCTTGATTTTTCAAAGTTCATTTTGAATTTCTTTCATTGAAATGAAAGAGTTGGAATATTTCAGTAAGGTTTTGTCGTGGTTTACCTTGTCATAGTTACATTCTCTTGATTTTTCAAAGTTCATTTTGAATTTCTTTCGTGAAATGCAAGAGTTGGAATATTTCAGTAGTTTTTTGTCGTGCTTTACCTTGTCACAGTGACATTCTCTTGATTTTTCAAAGTTCATCTTGAATTTCTTTCGTTGAAATGCAACAGTTGGAATATTTCAATAGTGTATTCTCATGGTTTACTGTGTCAAAGTTACAATCTCTTGATTTTTCAAAGTTCTTTGTGGATTTCTTTCGTTGAAATGTGTTTTGTTGTGCTTTACCTTGTCACAGTTACATTCTCTTGATTTTTCAAAGTTCATTTTGAATTCCTTTCGTGAAATGCAAGAGTTGGAATATTTCAGTAGTGTTTTGTCGTGGTTTGCCATGTCACAGTTACATTCTCTTGATTTTTCAAAGTTTCAATTTGTATTGTTTTCGTGAAATGCATGAGTTGGAATATTTCAGTAGTGTTTTGTTGTGTTTTACCTTGTCACAGTTACATTTTCTTTATTTTTCAAAGTTTATTTTGTATTTTTTTAGTTGAAATGCAAGAGTTTGAATATTTAAGTAGCGTTTTGTCATGTTTTAAATTGTCAAATTTCCTTTATCTTGATTTTTAAAAATTCATTTTTGATGTATTTCCTTGAAATGCAAGAGTTGGAATATTTCAGTAGTGTTTTGTCGTTGTTTACCTTGTCACAGTTACTTTCTTCGGCGCGCCGAAGGGGGTCATTAAATAGTGGAATTTATGAAGAAACTAACTCTTGCATTTCAATGAAAGAAACCCAAAATGAACTTTTAAAAATCAAGAGAATGTAACTGTGACAAGGTAAACCACGACAAAACACTACTGAAATATTACAACTCTTGCATTTCAAGGAAAGAAATCCAAAATGAACTTTGAAAAATCAAGAGAATGTAACTGTGACAAGGTAAACCATGACAAAACACTACTGAAATATTCCAATGCTTGCATTTCACGAAAGAAATTCAAAATGAACTTTGAAAAATCAAGAGAATGTAACTGTGACATGGCAAACCACGACAAAACACTACTGAAATATTCCAACTCTTGCATTTCACGACAGGAATCCAAAACGAACTTTGAAAAATCAAGACAATGTAACTGTGACAAGGTAAAGCACAACAAAACACTACTGAAATATTCCAACTCTTGCATTTCAACGAAAGAAATCCAAAACGAACTTTGAAAAATCAAGAGAATGTAACTGTGACAAGGTAAAGCACAACAAAACACATTTCAACGAAAGAAATCCACACAGAACTTTGAAAAATCAAGAGAGTGTAACTGTGACACGGTAAACTACGACAAAATACTATTGAAATATTCCAACTCTTGCATTTCAACGAAAGAAATTCAAGAAGAACTTTGAAAAATCAAGAGAATGTCACTGTGACAAGGTAAACCACGACAAAACACAACTGAAATATTCCAACTCTTGAATTTCACGAAAGAAATTTAAACTGAACTTTGAAAAATAAAGAGAATGTAACAAAGACAAGGTAAACCACGACAAAATATTACTTAAATCGTACAACTGTAGCATTTCAATCAAAGAAGTCAAACATAAACTTTGAAAAATCAAGAGAATGTAACTATGACAAGGTAAACCACGACAAAACACTACTGAAATATTCAAACTCTTGCATTTCAATGAAATAAATCCAAAATTAACTTTGAAAAATCAAGAGTATGTAACTGTGACAAGGTAAAGCACAACAAAACACTACTGAAATATTCCAACTTTTGCATTTCAACAAAACAAATTCGAAATGAAGATTGAAAAATTAAGAGAATCTAACTTTGACAGTGGAACTAAAGACTTGACACTAGTTAATTTTTCAAACTCTGCTATTTCGACAGAGCGAATTCAGAAATAATATTTAAGGATCATGAAAATATAACTCCGGAATCGTCCAGCCCGACAGAACATTACTGACGAATTACAGAGCTTTTATTCATACAAGAGATATCCGAAATGAACATTGAAAAATCTTGGGAATGGAACAGTGATACGATAAACTCACACAAAACAATACTGAAATAATATAAAATGCTTAGTTTAATGACATAAATTCCATGCGCACTTTGAAAAATCATGAGAATGTAACATGGGAGTTAGATACAACTAAGAAACACTAATGAATTATTCAAATTCTTGCATTTCAACGAAATCAATTCAAAATGAACTTTGAAAAATTAAGAGAATGTAACTGTGACAAGGTAAAGCACAACAAACCACTATTGAAATACCCCAAATCGCTTGTTTCAACGAAAGAAGTCCAAAATGAACTTCGAAAAATCAAGATAATGTAACTTTGACACTATAGAGCACAATCAGCCACTACTGAAATATTCCAACTAGTGCATTTAAAAGAAGGAAATCCAGACTGAATTTTCAAAGATAAGGAGGAAGCAAATATGACAAGGTAAACCTAAACAAGACAATACTGAAATATTCCAATTCTTGCATTTCAACGAAAGAAATTCAAAATGAACTTTGAAAAATTAAGAGAATGTAACTCAGACAAGGTAAAGCACAACAAGACACTACTGAAATATTCCAACTCTTGCATTTCAACGAAAGAAATCCAAAATGAACTTTGAAAAATCAAGAGAATGTAACTGTGACAAGGTAAATCATAACAAAACACTACTGAAATATTCCAACTCTTGCATTTTAACGAAATAAATTCAAAAGTAACTTTGAAAAATCAAGATAATGTGGCTGTGAAATGGTATACCACTACAAAACGCTACTGAAATATTCCAACTCTTGCATTTCAAGGAAAGAAATCCAAAATGATATTTGAAAAATGAAGAGAATGTAACAATGATAAGGTAAAGCACGACAAAACACTACTGAACTATTCCAACTCTTGCATTTCACGACAGAAATTCAAAAGGAACTTTGAAAAATCAAGAGAATGTATCTTTGACATGCTAAACCACGACAAAACACTACTGAAATATTCCAACTCTTGCATTTCACGATAGAAATTCAAAAAAAACTTTGAAAAATCAAGATAATGTAACTTGGACAAGGTAAAGCACAGCAAAACAGTACTGTATTATTCCATCTCTTTCATTTCAAGAATATAAATCCAAAATGAACTTTGAAAAATCAAGATAATATAACTGTGACAATGTAAACCACGACAATACACTACTAAAATATTCCAACTCTTGCATTTCAACGAAAGAAATACAAAATGAACTTTGAAAAGTCAAGAGAATGAAGTTGGGACAATGTAAAGCCCAAAAAGACGCTACTGATATATTCCAGCTCTTGCATTACAACAAATTACATCGAAAATTAACTTTTAAAAATCGATAGCTCGTGACAGTGACAGAGTGAAGCATAACAAGACACTAATGAAATATTCCAACTCCTGCATTTCACGAAAGAAACTCAAAATGAACTTTCAAAAATCAAGAGAATGTATCTTTGACATGCTAAACCACGACAAAACACTACTGAAATATTCCAACTCTTGCATTTCACGATAGAAATTCAAAATGAACTTTGAAAAATCAAGAGAATGTACCTGTGACAAAGTAAAGCACAAAAAAACACTACTTAAATATTACAACTCTTGCATTTCAAGGAGTGAAATCCAAAATGAACTTTGAAAACTCAAGAAAATGTACTTGGGAAAAGGTTAAGCCCAACAAATAGCAATTTAAATATTCCAGCTCTTGTATTACAGCGAATGAAATACAAAATGAACATTTAAAAGTAAAGAGATTATGGAATTGACAAAGTAAACCATGAAGAGACACTCCTGAAATGGTACAACTTTTGCATTTTAAGAAAAGATATCCTTAATAATCTTTGAAATATTAAGAGAATGTAACTGTGACAAGGTAAACCATGAAGAAACAATACTGAAATATTCCAACTCTTGCATTTCAACGAAATAAATAAAAAATGAACTTTGAAAAATAAAGGAAATGTAACTCTGATAAGGTAAATCACAACAAAACGCTATTGAAATAATCCAACTCTATCATTTTAACGAAAGAAATCAAAAAAAGAACTTTGAAAAGTCAAGAAAATTTAACTGTGACAAGGTAAACCACGACAAAACACTACTGAAATATTCCAACTCTTACATTTCAAGGAAAGAAATTCACAATGAACTTCGAAAAATCAAGAGAATTTAGCTATGACAGGGTAAACCCCGACAAAATTCTACTGAAATATTCCATCTCTTGCATTTTAACGAAAGAAATCCAAAATGAACTTTGAAAAATCAAGAGAATATAACTGTGACAAGGTAAACCAAGACAAAACACTACTGAAATATTCCAACTCTTTCATTTCACGAAAGAAATTCAAAAGGAACTTTTAAAAATTAAGATAATGTAACTTCGATAAGGTAATCCACTAAAAAACACTACTGAAATATTCCAACTCTTGCATTTAACGAAAGAACTTCAAAATAAACTTTGAAATTCAAGAGAATGTAACTGTGACAAGGTAAAGCACAACAAAACGCTACTGAAATATTTCAGCTTCTGCATTTCAACGAAAGAAATCCAAAATGAACTTTGAAAAATCAAGAGAATGTAACTGTGACAAGGTAAACCACGACAAGACACTACTGAAATATTCCAACTCTTGCATTTCAAGGAAGGAAATCCATAATGAACTTTGAAAAATTAAGAGAATGTAACTGTGACAAGGTAAAGCACAACAAAACACTACTGAAATATTCCAACTCTTGCATTTCAACGAAAGAAATTCAAAATGAACTTTGAAAAATTAAGAGAATTTAACTGTGACAATGTAAACCACGACAAGAGACTACTGAAATATTCCAACTTTTGCATTTCAACGAAAAAAATCCAAAATGAGCTTCGAACAATCAAGAGAATGTAAGTTTGATAATGTAAAATACAAAAAAATAGTGCGTGAATACTAAAGCTCTGGTATTTTACTGAAAGAAATTCAAAATAAACTTTGAAAAATCAAGATAATATAAGATTCACAAGATAAACCAAAACAAATTACTACTGAAAAATTCCAACTCTTGCATTTCAATGAAAGAAATTCAAAATGAACTTTGAAAAATTAAGAGAATGTAACTTTGACAATGTAAACCACAACAAAACACTACTAAAATATTCCAACTCTTGCATTTCAATGAAAGAAATTCAAAATAAACTTAGAAAAATCAAGAGAATGTAACTGTGACAAGGTAAACAACGACAAAACACTACTGAAATATTCCAACTCTTGCATTTCAACGAAAGAAATCCAAAAATGAAAATTTAAAAATCAAGAGAATGTAACTGTGACAAGGTAAACCACGCCAAAACATTACTGAAATATTCCAACTCTTGCATTTTAACGAAAGAAATCCTAAATGAACTTTGAAAAATCAATAGAATGTAACTGTGACAAGGTAAAGCACAACAATAAACTACTGAAATATTCCAACTCTTTCATTTCAACGAGAGAAATTCAAAATGAACTTTGAAAAATTAAGAGAATGTAACTGTGACAAGGTAAACCACGACAAAACACTACTGAAATAATCCAACTCTTACATTTGAATGAAAGAAATTCAAAATAAACTTTGAAAAATCAAGAGAATGTAGCTGTGACAAGGTAAACCACGACAAAACACTACTGAAATATTCCAACTCTTGCATTTCAAGGAAACAAATCCAAAATGAACTTTGAAAAATCAAGAGAATGTAACTGTGACAGGGTAAACCACGACAAAACACTACTCAAATATACCAACTCTATCATGACAAGGAAAAAAATTCAAAATGAACTTTGAACAATCAAGAGAATGCAACTGTGACATGGTAAATCATGTTCAAACACTACTAAAATATCCAAACTCCTGCATATCGCAATAAAAATCCAAAATGAGATATTGAAAGTCAAGAGAATGTAACTTTGACAAGGTAAGGCATAACAAAACACTACTGAAATGTTCCAACTCTTGCATTTCAAAAAAAAATTAAAAAAATATATCATGTTAAAAAAAAGGGAGGGGGTAAAAAGTTGGAGGGGAGGGGCCCCTTGGAGTTTGGGGATAGGGGACCTTTGGAGGGTTGAAGTCCCTGGTGGTTAGGGTCGTTGGTGCTTATGATTCATGATGGTTCATACTCATGTATACCTCACTACTTGATCTGTAAGGATTTCTATGGATTGTTCTGAATTTCTTTATGAAAATTCTTTTCTTGCCATCTTCATCTCTCTTAGTATCAACTTTTTAGTATACTATAACGTTAGACCATATTTTAAACTGACAACACTGTTCAAACGCCACTTGTGTATTATACAGAACACATCGAAGAAGAAAAGCTATCCATTATTAAAATTCTTTTCTATCCATCTACATCTCTCTTAGCATCAACTTTTTAGTATACTATAATGTTAAACTCTATTTTAAATTGACAACACTGTTCAAACGCCGCTTGTGTATTATACAGAACACATCGAAGAAGTAAAGCTATCCATTATTAAAATTCTTTTCTTGCCATCTACATCTCTCTTAGTATCAACTTTTTAGCATACTATAATGTTAAACTCTATTTTAAATTGACAACACTGTTCAAACGCCACTTGCGTTTTATACAGAACACACCGAAGAAGTAAAGCGTAGTACTCACTCTCTTTGAAAAGGTGTAGAGCTTCTATAGAATCCAAACTATCATATTTACGGAATCGCCGATAAACCTTCTTCATGATATTAAACCAATGAGGAAGAAAAGAGTAGTGGCTATACGGCTCCCCAAAATGGGACCTACTACTCTACTACTAGCCATCCCTTGAATGCTCTTGAATACCCCTGGAGCTCTGTGTCGCATGAGAAAAAAACTTCAAGATAACCATGTTGATAAGAACGATCATAGAGTTGAAAAAAACGGTCTTTCAGGATAGAACAATCATAGAGTCGAAAAAAATGGGCTTTTAGGGACAACAGAATTCATTCAAGTCCAGGGCCTAGGGCCTAAAATTATGCAAATAGTTAATTCAAACAGTCTTTATGGACACCCTTTGACAGAAAGGTTGGCATGTTCCACCTCGTTGTAATCACATTCATTCAAGTATTTGCAATCTGTGCTATTGAAGGGGCCAGATTTGGATCCTTGGGTCTTTGCCCCCTCCAAGTCGTTTTTCCAGTTGTACCCCTCCTATTTCTATCTTTCCCAACTTTGCACACGTAGACTGATTTAATCTATTTAAGCTATTGATCATTCGTGGATTATTCAGGGAACCACCCTAAACTAATAGATATTATCCATTAAGGTAATATCCAAGCGTGAATGTCAAAAATCAAAAGATGTTAAGTGTAAATATTCCACAATTTCTGCTTGATTTTCACCAAAAGCAGTATTTAAGGGTTTTAGAGCTTGGCTTACCTTAGATCGTCCTGTGGCTCCAGTGGCACCTAAGGCTTCAACAAGGTCCGTGGCATCCTGCTGCCATCAGTACGCATATCTAGTCACTTGGGTTGCAGGAGCGTGCTAAGAGAGCTAAGATCTGAGCGGTAAATGCGGCCTAGGGTGTTCTTGTGGCGACCCCTTCTTCTTGATGAGCTTGTAAGCTCGATATGCTTCGGAGCCTGTTGATCCAATTTCATCAATCAGAAACTAATTTCTCTTTTAGGAACCCAAAGTCAAAACGTGGTAAATACAAGTTTCACAGACAGGGACGTACGCAGGGGGGGTGGCCTCCGGGCCCCCCCCCCCCCGAAATATTACGATTTTTTTCATTTTCCCATAATTTTCTGATTTTTATCACAGAATAATGGGTTTGAAGGAATTGGCCCCCCCCTCCGAAACAAATTGGGCCCCCCCGAAACAAATTCCTGCGTACGTGCCTGTTCACAGATCTTGGGCTTTTTGCACCTTGCTGAAATCATGGACATGCAAGGATATTCAATTTGAATGACTGGAAGGCTTTAATGTAGTTGGATCTGTGTGCCTTTCACTCTCATCCCGCGCGTTGCATATATAGACATTTTGTGCCTCTGTCAACTCATTATTACGCGGCGATTATATAATATATATTAATAAAATCTTGATTATAGTTTAACTTGGTTTCAACTCTTTAAAATCTGCAAATTTGCCACCGCTTTATTTAAGGCACTTCAAACGCCACTTTAAGTCCTAGTTTGTTCCAAATTTCATTAAGATACACGATTTACAGAAGTTGAAATGTATCTTTAGATGCCAATATTTCTCAGACTTTCCCCATATCAAGCCAATACTATTGTAAAGTGTGCTTAAGTAGGTTGCTTACAAGGCAAAATCACATTATCTTGTGCTAAATATTGTCTAAAATTGTTCTCAGAAAAAAGTTAAGAGCGGGATCCTAGCCCCATCAATATCCTAAGACAGGATTTGTGACCTCATTATAATCAATATTAGGATAATGATTTTATGAGAATAGTAGATTGACAAAGTTCAAATATATCACTGATACTACGCGTTTGGAGGCTGCTCCTTCTTCAACCCACTGCTCTTTATGCTAAAGTTGGGCTTTTTGTACCTATCATTGAAGAGCAACAGCTCATACACATGGGCTATGAATTTGTATAAAAAGTATTTTCAAATCGCTATAAAATCTTAGCGCAAAGAATGGGGTTTAAGGGAGAACAGCCCCGCTCATATACGCAAAAAATTTCTGTTCGTTTTAAGTTTTAATGTCCTGTTTACTTTCCTTTGAAAATAAACTTCTTTTTTTATTCGATAATATATTAAAGTCATATTGTTCTTTACGTAGGCAGTTCTATTGTGCTACCTAGCTTAGTCAAGCCATTTACGTGTGAACAGCTCTGAATTTTACGAGAGTTTCATTCTGGGATCAACCGGGACAATTACCCATCTCACCGCTTGTCATACAGCCAAGGCCGTATCCAGGGGGTTTGAACCCCCTGAAATGTCTGTATGACTCATAAAAACGTAACAAAAATGAACATAAACAAGTTTTTTTTATAACCGTCCCCCAGAAAAAATAGTTTTGTAGCCCCCCTCCTCCAAAAACAATCCTGGATACGGCCCTGTATGAAACCCTGATCATGCCCCCTAAGTGCGCACAAAAGGGTTGCTACCAAATTTACTTCCAGCTCTTTTATTCTGCCGTTTTTTCCCTTAGCCTCTTTTCCGGAGTCAGCCTTTTTGGTGTATATGAAGCGGCCTAGTGCATATTTCCTGGGTGTTCTGTTTCTGAAGTGCCAGTCAATATGATGTGTAATTGCATACTAACAGATATCTTCGAATAATTCGGCACCATGTCCCTTCCATCTCAGCAGTGATTAAATTACAGTAATTATTGAAACTAGTACTCACAAGCTAAGTAACTAATAAGTAGTTGTAATGAATTTTAATTACCTTCTGACACATAATTTCTTTGAACACTTTCAGGAAGGTAAACCGTCATTTATATATAGGCCGTATTGCCCTTGATCTATGGGTTAAGGAATTATGCTTAATTAAATGGGCCTACCTTTAAGTGATAGGAATTTTACTAATGAATGAATCTCTGGCCTAGAAATCTTGGATGAGGTGATAACGTTTTTTTTAGATGAGTCGCTCAAAATCGGAGTTTAAAAAATGTTAATATGACGTCACACATATTTTTATTTTCCAAAATTAAGGCTCACAACAATTTTTCTCAAACTCGTCACCTATCTAGATCGTTTTTTTCTTATTGCTGCTTATTGCGTTTTTTTGCTGCTTATTAAAATTTGGTAGCCCATGCATCGTACTTTGCTTCGGACATGTACGTTTTATATCCTGCTTATATAACCCGACGTGCAAGAAGAAATATTGTCCAAATGTGGACCCAGGCAGTTAAAACATCTGAAACATTGAAGTTTTATTCCCATGTAAAAGAGATATTTGGATTTGAATATTATTTTAAACTAAGATTACTGGGGGAGACATTCAGGACTTGGTTTCGGATCCGAGTGAATTGCCTGCCACTAAAAAATAGAAAAAGAGATTTGAAAGAAAAAGGGTGGCCCCAGATGCAGATGCGGATTACTCTTGCCCCAGATGTAACCTAAGTATTGAGGATGTGGCCCATATTCTCACCGAGTGCCAGCAACTTTCTCTATTAAGGGAAAAGTATTTTGAGGGTGTTAACTTGGTGTTCCGGGGGATCCTGAAAACGACTGTAAAAAGGACAATCAGGCAGTTATGTAAATGAAGCGTTGACATCAATGAGTGAAACTTGATATTTATGTAATTTTAATTGTGGAGTGTAATTAAGAATACTGTTCTGTATGGCCTGTTTTTGGCTTATAATAAATTATTATTATTATTATTATTGTTTGGGAAAAAAAGTAGAGAAAGTAAAGAAGCAAAAAAAAAAGTCACACGCAAAGACCTTAGAGTGCTTGGAGTGCTTGACATTCTTCACAAGTAAATTCTGAAGGAGAAAATCCTTCCCAATTCTACTAAAAAAATATCTGAAACTATGTGCACCAAGTCAAGGGGAAGTGAGCAGTATATTGAGTGGGGTAGGAAAATCACGATTATTGGGGATTACCCGTAATTTCCTATCCACTTCTAGTTATTCAATTACTCCTATTTCCTGTAGTAATTTCCTATAGTTATTCCCCAATCAGTCGTTTTATGTTATTTTGACGAACTTACTCGACTCCCATGACATTGGCCCCTCTCTTCTTGAGTAATCGCATCCCCCCTCAGAATAAATTCTGCTGCCCTTGCCTTGAAGTGAGATAGCAATATGACAGTTTCTTAGTTTTAAAGTTTCCTTCAGTCCCTGAACATTAGGCGGGTGCTTCCAAGATTTCCTCCGGCCAAATTTGAATGAACAGTGATCTGATTGGATAAACAGTTTTCATGTTATGATCTCCCGTGAACCAATTTTCTGATATAAAAAAAACATGTTTTTTTTTAATTTGAAACAATTTCCAGGTAGAAGCCACTTTTTTAAGCTCTTTTTTTCTTCTGAAAAATATCCGTAGGCTCTCTAGAATAAGTAATGGTTTCAGATAGCCAATGTGTTGCAAATGATTAGCAGCCTTACCAAAGAGTATGGGTAATTTATTAGAGTGGAATCTGCCGATAGTGTTGGCAAAAAAGGCAACTATCTGTGCCATCTAGCGTCTGGCAACACGGCGTTTTTTCAAGGTTTGTTAGCATTTTTCGGTCAGGAACTGATATCAGACACTTGTTACTACCCTAAATTTATCTATAGAACTAATTAAATTAATTATTTTTGTATTACACAGAAAAAAAAATGCAGAGTCGCCAAACGCTAGATGACGTTGATACTTTTTTGTGGACACTAGCATCAATTCCAATTCTTATATCATAAGTTACCCATTGACCCCATACTCTTTGATTCTTACCTAAAAGCCTGAAAGGAATAGGCTCCTTTTGTATTTTCCACAGAATTTGTGCTTATGCTGTCGAGAACTGTTCTTTCCGTTAGAATAGACAAATTTGTCAAAGATATTTTTTTTTTCCGAAGGTTGTTAGTTATGAGTAGAAGATATTTCCCCGAAATACCGATTTATCGCGATCGTATCCTCGAATCTATACAACTGAGGTTGTTAGTCAAAACGAATGATTTTATATTGAATAAAACAATAAAAGTTTTACAAGTGTTTAATAAATCTAAAATTTTTATAAAATAACACAATTTGTTACATCCGACTTTATATTCAAAATATAGCTGTTTTTGCGTGATCTGTCAAATTCCCTCCTTTTTTTTTGCTGCAAGTTTATGCGTCACAGCGGTTCAACAGCTGCGTTGAAATGTTTCTACTGAGCCGTTGAAAATCGTATCCGTTATTCTGAATTGAAAGCTTTGTAGGACTATAAACTGCAAGGTACTGATAAACTAATTGTGTTTACCAGAATATTTTCATTAAAATTTGACACTAATTGTCACAACAATGTCACAACAGAGAACTAAACTAATTGTCACAACAAGAGAACTATGTCCTCTTGTTGAAAAAATTGGCAAAGCCAGTTTTTGGATAGCGGAAAAACGGTTCAGCGCACAGGGCTGCCTCGCTTTGCTTAACTGATCAGGCCTTCAGCCTTTACAAATTGTCTCTTGCTTCACTCTTGACGTCAATACTAATCAATAACTTTGAATATGAGTCGTTAAAATAGAGCCCAGGTGGTGAAATAAAGACCGTGCCTTACCTAAAAGCCTTGGCCAATCACTAACCAGGCTCTTCGCTTTTTTCAAACTTCACATTCAAAGTGGAAAAATAACGATTTTTAAAGTTTGTATGATTGATTGACTGCGACCAGGGCCGTATCCATGAGGGGGTTAGGGCGTTAGAACTCCTGCCCGCCCCCAAGTGTTTGACCGACTCGTGCGTAATAAAATGGAATAAAACAAGTTTTTTACGCGTTAAAAAAAAAATAGTAACTCCTCCCCCCTCCCGAACAAAAATACTGGATACGTTCTTGAGTGTGACTACTTTCTTAATAAGAGTGTGTAAATGATTGTATCCCAGAAAGTTTTTTTTTTCTTTTCTTTTTTTTTTTACTAAATGACAGATTCCCATTATTCCTTGTAACATAACTTAATGTAATTATGTATGAAATATTTACACCTATTAATAAAATACATTGAGACTCAAAACTATGAATAAGTGTGTACGCTTCCTAAAGAAGATTTCAAAACTATTTTTAACGACAGAAAACGCTCTCTTGGTGGTTTAAGAACACCGATAAGTTACTTAATTGTTGACTGTAAACAAATGTATCCGCTTTCGAGAGGAGACACAATTCTTTAATGGTGGGATGGTAGAAATCGAGTTGGCACCGAATTTCAGAAATCACGTACAACAGGGGGCACATCCCAACCATGGAGTAAGTGTTCTAAGGCGTGGCAAAAGTTTACAAATTGTGGCAGAAATTGTGATAACGGCGGAATTTGGCCACCCCTCGCTAGGAACTCTGTTGTACCTTCATTGATCTGCCGTCGGCGTTGTGAAGATTGAAACCACAGTTTATAGAATTATCCAGTAAGTTTATCGAGGATCATTTCTGGTCTTCATTCTCGGTGCGAACAAAAAGCTCCTCCCACTTATTCATGGGTTAGCGGGTTAGTCTGTACGCGTCAATCAATGAGAAATGGTTCGAAATTGTATCATTCATAATTGTGAAAGCAGAAAAAAACTAGGTGAGCCAGCCAAGTGGTTTGCAAGTGTCCCATCTCACAGGTATGACTTAATTTATATACAAATTATTACTTAATCAATTATTTACAAACAGTGGACTCAACTGATTGGCCTATGTAGGATTTTATAAAAAAGGGGGTGGGGGGTTGATGAAATTTGTGAAAATAAGGATTTTTTTTTCTTCTAATAACTGGTGGAATAGGTGTGATGGTTTCAGGGGCGGATCCAGGATTTTTTAGGGGGGTGCAAAATAGGTTGATCCGATAAACTTATGTTAGGAGCAAGTTTAATTAATGCAAATTTGCGTTAATTAGGAAATTACGCTACTTTAGACTACTATAGGGGTACCCCTTGCCCCCCCCCCCCTGTGGATCCACCACTGGATGGTTTATCATTTTTTTTCCCGTCGTGATGTTTATTTTCTACGATATTTATTTTCTAGATAAGACTACTTTCGTTTTCGATCAATGTTTTCGTATGAAATGGGCAGACCTTTCCTGAACTTTAAAGAATAAACACCTCTGTTTGAAAATCTTTGCACTTTGTGAATTTAGATAGTGATAAGGGTTCCTGATTGAGACCAATTTTAGGACTTGGGTTCTTATTATTGGTTACTGCGGTAAAAGTTGTCACAATAGCCCTCTCAAATAAAATACCAGACGTCTGTTAAGAAGTGTTTTTCGTAAAATTCTTAGTGAGTTTTCAGAAAATTGAAGGACATTTCACATTTTAGTGGCAGATCCAAAATTCTACGGGACTTCACGCTAAAAAAGCTCCTATTATAAAATATTCTTCCAGTTTGTATATATACAAAGTTTGTATATATACAGTTTATATATATATATATATATATATATATATATATATATATATATATATATATATATATATATATATATCGGCACGTAAAAACAGCTCCTCTCATTTCATCTGCCGTCGTTAGCGGTCCAATTACCCTGAAACACGCATTTTGGCAGAAACTTTTAAAAATTCCTTTGAAACCAACTTGAGACTTTGAAACCTATTTTTAATTCCTAAAACATATAATAATAACCTTGCACTACTAATTACCGATTTTGATGTATGTATTGGAATAAATTAATTTAAAATTAGTTTCTTCAAAATTAGTGTTCCAACGTTGAAGCCAAGTTTCGTGTCCAAGAGAAATCTGACTTGTCTACCCGTGAAAAGATATAATGCCGCTTATGTTTTTACGTTCTTCGGAGCACTTGCACCTCGGTCCGGGTTTTTATAATGGGTGAGATAGGGAATGATCATACTGCTAATTCTATAAACTGTGGTTGAAACAAATAAAAAGTTTCACACAGCTAATCGGCAAATGAGGGAAACTCGCAGAGAAGAAACAGAGTAAGCAACTGAAAACAAACGTTAAGATGGCTGTACCTGGTCAGAAGATTATGCTCACCAAACAAGTAGCAGAAGGCATTTGGAAATTTTAAAAGAAGAAGCGGTTAAACTTTAAATAAGGATTTTTGAGAAATCAGACTTGCGATGAAGCAACATTATTGAAACGTCTAGGAATTTTTCAACAGATGAAGCTAAGGCATGGACAGGTTTCTCGACTTTAAACCTCCAGTCTCTTCTGACGCTACAACCATTGGCAACTTCTCGAGAGATTACTATTCTCGACTTTGAACCTCCAGTCTCTTCTCACGCTACAACCATTGGCAACTTCTCGAGAAATAACAATTGTTTTCGCGCTACATCAACTAAATGTGTAGAAGTGGTTTATATGAAACATTAGAACCTGGAAATGAGTTGTCAAGCACATGAGTAGGAATGACCTATCGACTCGTGACATTACCACGTGGTAGCACCATTTATGGGCATAGAGTCCCTAGGGAGAACACCTGTGCTGTCAGTCCCGATCCCACACCATATATGGGCATGGAATCCCCAGGGAGAACATGTTTCCGAGAAATTGATTGCGTAACCTAGGATCAGCTCATCAGCTCATGACGGGGCACCAAATATGGGCAAAGAGTCCCTAGGGGAAATAGATTTCTGATAAATTGATTGCATAATCGAAGGGGGAGTTATATTCCGGGAAATTTAGTGTGTGATTGATTGGGAATTTTATTGATCCGATAAAGGGAAACAAATCACGTGTCTCCTTCTAAGCCAATCAGAGGGCTGGTTACATATTGGCGGGAGAGGATTGCAGAGAATAAAAGGAAAGGATTTTTGCTATAGTTTTTTTTTATTAGTCTGTGAATAGAATTCAAAGGAGTGAGAAATCACTAAGTTCTTAGTTAGCAATGTGATAACATGAGTGAACAAGTTGAGTTAGAAATATCCTTTTATTGCAACTGTTCTATTTGTAAAGGTCATTTTATGGTTTTGAACATTCTCATGAACCTACTGTTTCTTTAGTCATAAAAGAGGCAGAGATAGATGAAAATAATATAAACGAAATGAAAAGAAAAAGTGCATATGATTTGGAAAGAAATTTATATCCATTGCAAATAAGCTCACTTGAAACAAGGTTCGATATGACAGAAAAGGAAGATCAAATGAAGAGACTGGGAAAAGAGGGATGGCTCTATGTAGCGTGAAAGACAGCAGTGAAAGCCCAATGAAAAATGTGTATAAAGCAAGATATAACTCTGAATATTATGATGAATATGTTCTAAGAGAAGAGAAAAAGTGGCCATTTAAGAGACAACATAAGAGGTCATTCTATGACAAGGATTTTAAACAACAAAAACCGTGGTGGAAGAGTTCTCATATATGATTTAACGATAAATCTAATTATTGATATGTATAATGAGTCTTATATTATAATCATAACATAAATTTGATTGTACTATTTTAATTTTCACATATTAATTATATATATATATAGTATAAGGAAGTCATCAGAGACTTCTGTGCATGAATAGTTCAGATTGAATAGATCAGCCTTTAGATTGATATCGATCCTCAATAAAGTTTTCTATCAAAGATAAAAATAAATCATTCTTCAAATATTTATTCTTTTGCTATATCAATATTTATTACAGTTTTCAAGTATATTATCTCAGGTTCAATTATGTGAACCTCGTCTTCTTCCTCCACTAGCATAGTATATATGAGAGAGGGTGTCGCCTGAAATTGAGTGTATACCACCTCCTCAAATAAATCGTTACGCACTCGAAGTGTCGGTAAACTGGTTCTCAGTTGCCCGACATCTTCGACCTGACACATGGGATTTGAAGGACCACTCCTCAAAAGATCCTCTGATATACATGTACAGAGCAGCTGATCCTCCTCCTCAAGTGTAATCTCACTTGCATCGATTTCACTACACGTAGCCAGAAGCTCCTCTTCCTCCTCAAGAGTGAGCCCCCCCACACACGCCACACATCCTAAAAAAAGATTGAGAACACTATGATGGAATTATAAATTAAAATTTAAACAATGTTGTGGGAGAATGGCTCTTGGAAATTTTCAGCGCGTTTCAATTTCTGGAAAAAATTTTAACGGAAGAGATTTCAAGAGTGACCTGAAAAACGATTAGAAATTTAAGTCTTTTTTTAAATTGAAGAAATTAAATAAAAATAAATTATTTCAGGTGAAAGTAAGGAGTTGCATTAAATTTCAAAACGAACAAAAATTGAGGAAGGGAGCTATTTCTTCATATATTGAATAATATGTGTCCGTTTCGAAATTTTAAACTTATGTCTAATGATAAACTTTTTAGAGTGACAAAAACTTTTCTTTCACAAGAGAGCATTTTTCAACTAAAAGTAAAGAGCTGTTAGACTAAATCAAAGATGAGCAGAAATAATAACGAATAATTGTTCAAACTTAAATTTTCTGTAAACTTATATCTAGTGATAAACTTGTTAGAGTGAAAAAAACTTTTTTTTCCACAAGAGGGCATTTTTCAACTAAAAGTAAAGAGCTGTTAGACTAAATCAAGGACGACCAGAAATAATAACGAATAATTGTTCAAACTTAAATTTTCTGTAAACTTATGTCTATTGATAAACTTGTTAGAGTGACAAAAACTTTTTTTTCCACAAGAGGGCATTTTTTTCAACTAAAAGTAAAGAGCAGCTAGACTAAATCAAGGAAGACCAGAAATAATAACGAATAATTGTTCAAACTTAAATATTCTGTAAACTTATGTCTTGTGATAAACTTGTTAGAGTGACAAAAACTTTTTTTTTCCACAAGAAAGCATTTTTTTCAACTAAAAGTAAAGAGCAGCTAGACAAAATCAAGGACGAGCAGAAATAATAACGAATAATTTTTAAAAATTAAATTTTCTGTAAACTTATTTCTAGTGATAAACTTGATAGTGAAAAAAAATTTTTTTTTCCACAAGAGGTCATTTTTTTTCAACTAAAAGTAAAGAGCTACTAGACTAAATCAAAGACGACCATAAATAATAATGAATAATTGTTCAAACTTAAATTTTCTGTAAACTTATATCTAGTGATAAACTTGTTAGAGTTAAAAAAACTTTTTTTTCCACAAGAGGCCATTTTTCAACTAAAAGTAAAGAGCTGTTAGACTAAATCAAGGACGACCAGAAATAATAACGAATAACTGTTCAAACTTAAATTTTCTGTAAACTTATATCTAGTGATAAACTTGTTAGAGTGACAAAAACTTTTTTTTCCACAAGAGGTCATTTTTCAACTAAAAGTAAAGAGCTGTTAGACTAAATCAAGGACGATCAGAAACAATAACGAATAATTGTTCAAACTTAAATTTTCTGTAAACTTATATCTAGTGATAAACTTGTTAGAGTAATAAAAACTTTTTTTTCCACAAGAGAGCATTTTTCAACGAAAGGTAAAGAGCAGCTAGACTAAACCAAGGACGACCAGAAATAATAACGAATAATTGTTCAAACTTAAATTTTCTGTAAACTTATATCTAGTGATAAACTTGTTAGAGTAACAAAAACTTTTTTTTCTACAAGAGAGCATTTTTCAACTAGAAGTGAAGAGCAGCTAGACTAAATCAAGGACGACCAGAAATAATAACGAATAATTGTTCAAACTTAAATTTTCTGTAAACTTATATCCAGAGATAAACTTGTTAGTAACAAAACTTTTTTTTTCCACAAGAGGGCATTTTGCAACTAAAAGTAAAGAGCAGCCAGACTAAATCAAGGACAACCAGAAATAATAACGAATAATTGTTCAAACTTAAATTTTCTGTAAACTTATATCTAGTGATAAACTTGTTAGAGTGACAAAAACTTTTTTCCACAAGAGGGCATTTTTCATCTAAAAGTAAAGAGCAGCTAGACTAAATCAAAGACGAGCAGAAATAATAACAAATAATTGTTCAAACTTAAATTTTCTGTAAACTTATGTCTAGTGATAAACTTGTTAGAGCGACAAAAACTTTTTTTTTCCACAAGAGAGCATTTTTCAACTAAAAGTAAAGAACAGCTAGACTAAATCAAGGACGACCAGAAATAATAACGAATAATTGTTCAAACTTAAATTTTCAGTAAACTTATATCTAGTGATAAACTTGTTAGAGTGACAAAAACTTTTTTTTCCACAAGAGGGCATTTTTCAACTAAAATTAAAGAGCTGGTAGACTAAATCAAGGACGACCAGAAATAATAACAAATAATTGTTCAAACTTAAATTTTCTGTAAACTTATATCTTGTGATAAACTTGTTAGAGTGACAAAAACTTTTTTTTCCACAAGAAGGCATTTTTTTCAACTAAAAGTAAAGAGCAGCTAGACAAAATCAAGGACGAGCAGAAATAATAACGAATAATTTTTCAAACTTAAATTTTCTGTAAACTTATGTCTAGTGATAAACTTGATAGTGACAAAAACTTTTTTTTTCCACAAGAGGGCATTTTTTTTCAACTAAAAGTAAAGAGCTACTAGACTAAATCAAAGATGAGCAGAAATAATAATGAATAATTATTCAAACTTAAATTTTCTGTAAACTTATATCTAGTGATAAACTTGTTAGAGTGAAAAAAACTTTTTTTTCCACAAGGGGACATTTTTCAACTAAAAGTAAAGAGCTGTTAGACTAAATCAAGGACGACCAGAAATAATAACGAATAACTGTTCAAACTTAAATTTTCTGTAAACTTATATCTAGTGATAAACTTGTTAGAGTGACAAAAGCTTTTTTCCACAAGAGGTCATTTTTCAACTAAAAGTAAAGAGCTGTTAGACTAAATCAAGGACGATCAGAAACAATTACGAATAATTATTCAAACTTAAATTTTCTGTAAACTTATATCTAGTGATAAACTTGTTAGAGTAATAAAACCTTTTTTTCCACAAGAGAGCATTTTTCAACGAAAGGTAAAGAGCAGCTAGACTAAACCAAGGACGACCAGAAATAATAACGAATAATTGTTCAAACTTAAATTTTCTGTAAACTTATATCTAGTGATAAACTTGTTAGAGTAACAAAAACTTTTTTTCCACAAGAGAGCATTTTTCAACTAGAAGTGAAGAGCAGCTAGACTAAATCAAGGAAGACCAGAAATAATAACGAATAATTGTTCAAACTTAAATTTTCTGTAAACTTATGTCTTGTGATAAACTTGTTAGAGTGACAAAAACTTTTTTTTTCCACAAGAAAGCATTTTTTTCAACTAAAAGTAAAGAGCAGCTAGACAAAATCAAGGACGAGCAGAAATAATAACGAATAATTTTTCAAACTTAAATTTTCTGTAAACTTATGTCTAGTGATAAACTTGATAGTGACAAAAACTTTTTTTTTCCACAAGAGGGCATTTTTTTTCAACTAAAAGTAAAGAGCTACTAGACTAAATCAAAGACGACCAGAAATAATAATGAATAATTGTTCAAACTTAAATTTTCTGTAAACTTATATCTAGTGATAAACTTGTTAGAGTGAAAAAAACTTTTTTTTCCACAAGAGGCCATTTTTCAACTAAAAGTAAAGAGCTGTTAGACTAAATCAAGGACGACCAAAAATAATAACGAATAACTGTTCAAACTTAAATTTTCTGTAAACTTATGTCTAATGATAAACTTGTTAGAGTGAAAAAAACTTTTTTTCCACAAGAGGTCATTTTTCAACTAAAAGTAAAGAGCTGCTAGACTAAATCAAAGACGATCAGAAATAATAACGAATAATTGTTCAAACTTAAATTTTCTGTAAACTTATATCTAGTGATAAACTTGTTAGAGTAATAAAAACTTTTTTTTCCACAAGAGAGCATTTTTCAACGAAAGGTAAAGAGCAGCTAGACTAAACCAAGGACGACCAGAAATAATAACGAATAATTGTTCAAACTTAAATTTTCTGTAAACTTATATCTAGTGATAAACTTGTTAGAGTAACAAAAACTTTTTTTTCTACAAGAGAGCATTTTTCAACTAGAAGTGAAGAGCAGCTAGACTAAATCAAGGACGACCAGAAATAATAACGAATAATTGTTCAAACTTAAATTTTCTGTAAACTTATATCCAGAGATAAACTTGTTAGTAACAAAACTTTTTTTTTCCACAAGAGGGCATTTTGCAAATAAAAGTAAAGAGCAGCCAGACTAAATCAAGGACGACCAGAAATAATAACGAATAATTGTTCAAACTTAAATTTTCTGTAAACTTATATCTAGTGATAAACTTGTTAGAGTGACAAAAACTTTTTTACACAAGAGGGCATTTTTCAACTAAAAGTAAAGAGCTGCTAGACTAAATCAAGGACGACCAGAAATAATAACGAATAATTGTTCAAACTTAAATTTTCTGTAAACTTATATCTAGTGATAAACTTGTTAGAGTGACAAAAACTTTTTTTTTCCACAAGAGGGCATTTTTCAACTAAAATTAAAGAACAGCTAGACTAAATCAAGGACGACCAGAAATAATAACGAATAATTGTTCAAACTTAAATTTTCAGTAAACTTGTATCTAGTGATAAACTTGTTAGAGTGACAAAAACTTTTTTTTCCACAAGAGGGCATTTTTCAACTAAAATTAAAGAGCTGTTAGACTAAATCAAGGACGACCAGAAATAATAACTAATAATTGTTCAAACTTAAATTTTCTGTAAACTTATGTCTTGTGATAAACTTGTTAGAGTGACAAAAACTTTTTTTTCCACAAGAAGGCATTTTTTTCAACTAAAAGTAAAGAGCAGCTAGACAAAATCAAGGACGAGCAGAAATAATAACGAATAATTTTTCAAACTTAAATTTTCTTTAAACTTATGTCTAGTTATAAACTTGATAGTGACAAAAACTTTTTTTTTCCACAAGAGGGCATTTTTTTTCAACTAAAATTAAAGAGATACTATACTAAATCAAAGACGACCAGAAATAATAATGAATAATTGTTCAAACTTAAATTTTCTGTAAACTTATATCTAGTGATAAACTTGTTAGAGTGAAAAAAACTTTTTTTTCCACAAGAGGCCATTTTTCAACTAAAAGTAAAGAGCTGTTAGACTAAATCAAGGACGACCAGAAATAATAACGAATAACTGTTCAAACTTAAATTTTCTGTAAACTTATATCTAGTGATAAACTTGTTAGAGTGACAAAAGCTTTTTTCCACAAGAGGTCATTTTTCAACTAAAAGTAAAGAGCTGTTAGACTAAATCAAGGACGATCAGAAACAATTACGAATAATTATTCAAACTTAAATTTTCTGTAAACTTATATCTAGTGATAAACTTGTTAGAGTAATAAAACCTTTTTTTCCACAAGAGAGCATTTTTCAACGAAAGGTAAAGAGCAGCTAGACTAAACCAAGGACGACCAGAAATAATAACGAATAATTGTTCAAACTTAAATTTTCTGTAAACTTATATCTAGTGATAAACTTGTTAGAGTAACAAAAACTTTTTTTCCACAAGAGAGCATTTTTCAACTAGAAGTGAAGAGCAGCTAGACTAAATCAAGGACGACCAGAAATAATAACGAATAATTGTTCAAACTTAAATAATCTGTAAACTTATATCCAGAGATAAACTTGTTAGTGACAAAACTTTTTTTTTCCACAAGAGGGCATTTTTCAACTAAAAGTAAAGAGCAGCTAGACTAAATCAAGGACAACCAGAAATAATAACGAATAATTGTTCAAACTTAAATTTTCTGTAAACTTATATCTAGTGATAAACTTGTTAGAGTGACAAAAACTTTTTTCCACAAGAGGCTATTTTTCATCTAAAAGTAAAGAGCAGCTAGACTAAATCAAGGACGACCAGAAATAATAACGAATAATTGTTCAAAATTAAATTTTATGTAAAATTATATCTAGTTATAAAGTTGTTAGAGTTACAAAAACTTTTTTTTTCCACAATAGGGCATTTTTCAACTAAAAGTAAAGAACAGATAGACTAAATCAAGGACGACCAGAAATAATAACGAATAATTGTTCAAACTTAAATTTTCAGTAAACTTGTATCTAGTGATAAACTTGTTAGAGTGACAAAAACTTTTTTTTCCACAAGAGGGCATTTTTCAAATAAAAGTAAAGAGCTGTTAGACTGAATCAAGGACGACCAGAAATAATAACGAATAATTGTTAAAACTTAAATTTTCTGTAAACTTATATCTAGTGATAAACTTGTTAGAATGACAAAAACTTTTTTTTTCCCACAAGAGGGTATTTTTCAACTAAAAGTAAAGAGCTGTTAGACTAAATCAAGGACGACCAGAAATAATAACGAATAATTGTTCAAACTTAAATTTTCTGTAAACTTATGTCTAGTGATAAACTTGTTAGAGTGACAAAAATTTTTTTTTCCACAAGATGGCATTTTTCAACTAAAAGTAAAGAGCAGCTAGACTAAATCAAGGACGACCAGAAATAGTAACGAATAATTGTTCAAACTTAAATTTTATGTAAACTTATATCTAGTGATAAACTTGTTAGTGACAAAAACTTTTTTCTATAAGAGGGCATTTTTCAACTAAAAGTAAAGAGCAGCTAGACTAAAGAAATTAAATATTTAGGTGTTTGAAAACCAAGTTCAAAACTGACGATATTGTTTAAAAAAATTAGATCCAACGCTTCGACATTGCTCAATAGAATTAAATGCTGGGAATTTATATCTTAGTTTTTGTAAGTAGGATAGTGTTTTGTGTATAGTTTAATCTAAATAAATGCTAGACACAAAATGGGTTTATATACACTTAATTTACAGGACAGGGTATTTCTAGCAAAAAATATAGTTAATTCTAATTAATGATACGCAAGATGGGTTTACAGATACCTAATTTACAGATCTGGCTATCTCGTAATGTCTAAGGACTGCTAAAAATATTTATTTCTAGCAAAAAATATAGTTTATTCTAAACAAATGATATCCACAAATGGGTGCGGGCTCGGGGGGGGGGGGGGTCCCTGCCTCTCTGATCGGTTTAGACTTACGGGGTAATTAGAGAGAGAGAGAGAGAGACAAGGAGACCTTAATTAAGAGAGAGCGATGGAGAAGGGGGAATGCTATGCTGATTAGTGACGCTCAAAAACAGCCCCATTTTTTTTTTTAAATAGTCCAAAAATTAGGACCATTGGTAATGTATCAACTCATAGAATCATTAAACGGACAAAAAATAGTTTTTCTCCTATCGCATTAAAATTTATAGGGTTTGTACACTGGACCAAGGGGACCTTAACGAGAACAATAAATTTTAGAAGAAAAATGCGGTTATATTGATTTTTTTTTGCGAAAAATTAAAGGGATTGTAATTCATGTACAGTTTTAACTAGCTAACGCTAAATTTGTTAAAGATGGGCCATTTTCCTAAGAAAAAACTCAAATTTACGGAAAACCAAGTCAGTTTCAATTCATTGAAAATTAACAAGTGTCTATCTTCATTATACAAAAATTCAATCATGTCTTAAAAAGTTATTTAAACTCATATCAACTATTGGAAAAACATCGCCTACATTTGAACTATTCATCATTATATCTCTGTCTATTTTTCAATTTGCACTGATTTTAAAACCTTCAAAACCACGAAATAAACTATAATAACGGTTAATTATTACGAAAATCAAACGAGGTGAAGAATACAGATCACTAATTGTCTACCATTTATCACATATCCCCCTTGGGAAAGGTTTCGAGCAGAAACAAACATCTTTCAGCAACAATTATATTTCTATTTCTACACCCTAACGGCACTTTTCCCCAAATTGTCTGGAAAAAGTGACGGTTTTTTTTCCAAAGGATGATCCCATTGATCCAGTGAATACAGACCGTCAAGAGAGGGATTCATTCTAATGGAAAAAAGATTCTAGTGCCCCTTTTAAGTGAAAAAAATAATTGGAGGACAACTAGATCCCCCTCACACATCACCTTTTTTCCAAATTCATATAATCAAATTTTGAGATAGATTTTTTCTTCAGCATAGTTGAAAGGCTCAATAACTATCTCTTTAGAGATAAAATGACCCCTTCAACCCCTGGGGGAAAGGTTTTTAAGTTATGAAATTTATACATAAAGCCGGTTAAAGTTGGGAATGAAAAAGATTCGTACTCCAGATCGAAACACGACCGTCGAGAGAGGGTTCATTCTAATGGAAAAAGATTCTAGTGCCCCTCTTAAGTGACAAAAATAATTAGAGGACAACTAGGCCCCCTCCCACATTACCTTTTTCCAAAATCGTCTAATGGGAGTCGTGGAGCCAAAGGTCGGCCGCGGACGAGACCCTCTTCCCCCCGGGAAAGCAGGCTGAAGGACCACCGTGGACGGGACCCTCAATTCCCCGGGGGTGCAGGACGAAGACCGGCCACGGGACAGGATTCCCCACCCCCAGGGGTGCAGGCTGAGGGCCCACCGTGGGCGGGACCCCCCATTCCCCGGGGCCGAAGGCCGGCCACGGAACAGGATCTCCCATCCCCGGGGCCACAGGCCGTAGGCCGGCCGCAGGCGGGACCCCCCCCCCCCCATCCCCTGGGGCCACCGGGCCAAAAGCCGGACACGGACGGGACCCCCATCCCCAGGTTAGGTTAGGTTACCTAACATTTCTAGGGCTAGCTTAGGTTAGGTTACACAAGGTTAATCCTGTTCCGTGGCCAGCCTTCGGCCTGCGGCCCCGGGGAATTGGGGGTCCCGCCAATGGTGGGCCTTCAGCCTGCACCCCCGGGGGGTGGGGGATCCTGTCCCGTGGCAAGCCTTCGGCCTGTGCCCCCGGGGAATTGAGGGTCCCGCCCACGGTGGTCCTTCAGCCTGCGCTCTCGGGGGGAGGAGGGTCTCGTCCGTGGCCGACCTTCGGCTCCACGTTTCCCATTAGACAATTTTGGAAAAAGGTAATGTGGGAGGGGGCCTAGTTGTCCTCCAATTATTTTTGTCACTTAAAAGGGGCACTAGAATCTTTTTCCTTTAGAATGAACCCTCTCTCGACGGTCGTGTTTCGATCTGGAGTACGAATCTTTTTCATTCCCAACTTTAACCGGCTTTATGTATAAATTTCATAACTTAAAAACCTTTCCCCCAGGGGTTGAAGGGGTCATTTTATCTCTAAAGACATAGTTATTGAGTCTTTCAACTATGCTGAAGAAAAAATCTATCTCAAAATTTGATTATATGAATTTGCAAAAAAGGTGATGTGTGAGGGGGGTCTAGTTGTCCTCCAATTATTTTTGTCACTTAAAAGGGGCACTAGAATCTTTTTTCCATTAGAATGAATCCCTCTCTCGACGGTCTGTATTCACTGGATCAATGGGATCATCCCTTGGAAAAAAAAACGTCACTTTTTCCAGACAATTTGGGGAAAAGTGCCGTTAGGGTGTAGAAATAGAAATATAAATGTTGATGAAAGATATTTGTTTCTGCTCGAAACCTTTCCCAAGGGGGATATGTGATAAATGGTAGACAATTAGTATTCTGTATTCTTCACCTCGTTTGATTTTCGTAATAATTAACCGTTATTATAGTTTATTTCGTGGTTTTGAAGGTTTTAAAATCAGTATAAATTGAAAAATAGACAGAGATATAATGATGAATAGTTCAAATGTAGGCGATGTTTCTCCAATGGTTGATGTGAGTTTAAATAACTTTTTAAGACATGATTGAATTTTTGTATAATGAAGATGGACACTTGTTAATTTTCAATGAATTGAAACTGACTTGGTTTTCCGTAAATTTGAGTTTTTTCTTAGGAAAATGGCCCATTTTTAACAAATTTAGCGTTAGCTAGTTAAAACTGTGCATGAATTACAATCACTTTAATTTTTCGCACAAAAAAATCGATATAACCGCATTTTTCTTCTAAAATTTATTGTTCTCGTTAAGGTCCCCTTGGTTCAGTGTACAAACCCTATAAATTTTAATGCGATAGGAGAAAAAAAAATTTTTGTCCGTTTAATGATTCTATGAGTTGATACATTACCAATGGTCCTAATTTTTGGACTATTTAAAAAAAAAAATGGGGCTGTTTTTGAGCGTCACTAATCAGCATAGCATTCCCCCTTCTCCATCGCTCTATCTTAATTAAGGTCCCCTTGTCTCTCTCTCTCTCTAATTACCCCGTAAGTCTAAGCCGATCAGAGAGGCAGGGACCCCCCCCCCCGAGCCCGCACCCATTTGTGGGTATCATTTGTTTAGAATAAACTATATTTTTTGCTAGAAATAAATATTTTTAGCAGTCCTTAGACATTACGAGATAGCCAGATCTGTAAATTAGGTATCTGTAAACCCATCTTGCGTATCATTAATTAGAATTAACTATATTTTTTGCTAGAAATACCCTGTCCTGTAAATTAAGTGTATATAAACCCATTTTTTGTCTAGCATTTATTTAGATAAAACTATACACAAAACACTATCCTACTTACAAAAACTAAGATATAAATTCCCAGCATTTAATTCTATTGAGCAATGTCGAAGCGTTGGATCTAATTTTTTTAAACAATATCGTCAGTTTTGAACTTGGTTTTCAAACACCTAAATATTTAATTTCTTTAGTCTAGCTGCTCTTTACTTTTAGTTGAAAAATGCCCTTTTGTGGAAAAAAGTTTTTGTCACTCTAACAAGTTTATCACTAGATATAAGTTTACATAAAATTTAAGTTTGAACAATTATTCGTTATTATTTCTGGTCGTCCTTGATTTAGTCTAGCTACTCTTAACTTTTAGTTGAAAAATGCCATCTTGTGGAAAAAAAAAAGTTTTTGTCACTCTAACAAGTTTATCACTAGACATAAGTTTACAGAAAATTTAAGTTCGAACAATTATTCGTTATTATTTCTGGTCGTCCTTTATTTAGTCTAACAGCTCTTTACTTTTAGTTGAAAAATGCCCTCTTGTGGAAAAAAAAAGTTTTTGTCATTCTAACAAGTTTATCACTAGATATAAGTTTACAAAAAATTTAAGTTTGAACAATTATTCGTTATTATTTCTGGTCGTCCTTGATTTAGTCTAAAAGCTCTTTACTTTTAGTTGAAAAATGCCCTCTTGTGGAAAAAAAAAGTTTTTGTCACTAACAAGTTTATCACTAGATATAAGTTTACTGAAAATTTAAGTTTGAACAATTATTCGTTATTATTTCTGGTTGTCCTTGATTTAGTCTAGCTGCTCTTTACTTTTAGTTGAAAAATGCCCTCTTGTGGAAAAAAAAGTTTTTGTCACTCTAACAAGTTTATCACTAGATATAAGTTTACAGAAAATTTAAGTTTGAACAATTATTCGTTATTATTTCTGGTCGTCCTTGATTTAGTCTAGCTGCTCTTTACTTTTAGATGAAAAATGCCCTCTTGCGGAAAAAAATTTTTTGTTGCTCTAACAAGTTTATCACTAGATATAAGTTTACAGAAAATTTAAGTTTGAACAATTATTCGTTATTATTTCTGGTTGTCCTTGATTTAGTCTAGCTGCTCTTTACTTTTAGTTGAAAAATGCCCTCTTGTGGAAAAAAAAGTTTTTGTCACTCTAACAAGTTTATCACTGGATATAAGTTTACAGAAAATTTAAGTTTGAACAATTATTCGTTATTATTTCTGGTCGTCCTTGATTTAGTCTAGCAGCTCTTTACTTTTAGTTGAAAAATGCTCTCTTGTGGAAAAAAAGTTTTTGTCACTCTAACAACTTTATCACTAGATATAAGTTTACAGAAAATTTAAGTTTGAACAATTATTTGTTATTGTTTCTGATCGTCCTTGATTTAGTCTAACAGCTCTTTACTTTTAGTTGAAAAATGACCTCTTGTGGAAAAAAAGTTTTTGTCACTCTAACAAGTTTATCACTAGATATAAGTTTACAGAAAATTTAAGTTTGAACAATTATTCATTGTTATTTCTGGTCGTCTTTGATTTAGTCTAGTAGCTCTTTACTTTTAGTTGAAAAAAATGCCCTCTTGTGGAAAACAAAAAGTTTTTGTCACTAACAAGTTTATCACTAGACATAAGTTTACAGAATATTTAAGTTTGAACAATTATTCGTTATTATTTCTGGTCGTCCTTGATTTAGTCTAGCTGCTCTTTACTTTTAGTTGAAAAAAATGCCCTCTTGTGGAAAAAAAAGTTTTTGTCACTCTAACAAGTTTATCACTAGACATAAGTTTACAGAAAATTTAAGTTTGAACAATTATTCGTTATTATTTCTGGTCGTCCTTGATTTAGTCTAGCTGCTCTTTACTTTTAGTTGAAAAAAATACCCTCTTGTGGAAAAAAAAATTTTTTGTCACTCTAACAAGTTTATCACTATACATAAGTTTACAGAAAATTTAAGTTTGAACAATTATTCGTTATTATTTCTGCTCATCTTTGATTTAGTCTAGCAGCTCTTTACTTTTAGTTGAAAAATGCCCTCTTGTGGAAAAAAAAATTCTTGTCACTAACAAGTTTATCACTAGATATAAATTTACAGAAAATTTAAATTTGAACAATTATTCGTTAGTATTTCTGCTCGTCTTTGATTTAGTCTAGCAGCTCTTTACTTTTAGTTTAAAAATGCCCTCTTGTGGAAGAAAAGTTTTTGTCACTCTAAAAAGTTTATCATTAGACATAAGTTTAAAATTTCGAAACGGACACATATTATTCAATATATGAAGAAATAGCTCCCTTCCTCAATTTTTGTTCATTTTGAAATTTAATGCAACTCCTTACTTTCACCTGAAATAATTTATTTTTATTTAATTTCTTCAATTTGAAAAAAGACTTAAATTTCTAATCGTTTTTCAGGTCACTCTTGAAATCTCTTCCGTTAAAATTTTTTCCAGAAATTGAAACCCGCTGAAAATTTCCAAGAGCCATTCTCCCACAACATTGTTTAAATTTTAATTTATAATTCCATCATAGTGTTCTCAATCTTTTTTTAGGATGTGTGGCGTGTGTGGGGGGGCTCACTCTTGAGGAGGAAGAGGAGCTTCTGGCTACGTGTAGTGAAATCGATGCAAGTGAGATTACACTTGAGGAGGAGGATCAGCTGCTCTGTACATGTATATCAGAGGATCTTTTGAGGAGTGGTCCTTCAAATCCCATGTGTCAGGTCGAAGATGTCGGGCAACTGAGAACCAGTTTACCGACACTTCGAGTGCGTAACGATTTATTTGAGGAGGTGGTATACACTCAATCTCAGGAGACACCCTCTCTCATAGATATTATGGTTGTGGAGGAAAAAGACGAGGTTCAAATAATTGAACCTGTGATAATATACTTGAAAACTCTAATAAGTATTGATATAGCAAAAGAATAAATATTTGAAGAATGATTTATTTTTATCTTTAATAGAAAACTTTATTAAGGATCGATATCAATCTAAAGGCTGATCTATTCAATCTGAACTATTCATGCACAGAAGTCTCTGATGACTTCCTTATTCTATATATACATAATTAATATGTGAAAATTAAAATAGTACAATCAAATTTATTGTATGATTATAATATAAAACTCATTATACATATCAATAATTAGATTTATCGTTAAATCATATATGAGAACTCTTCCACCACGGGTTTTGTTGTTTAAAATCCTTTTCATAGAATGACCTCTTATTTTGTCTCTTAAATGACCACTTTTTCTCTTCTCTTATAACATATTCATCATAATATTCAGAGTTATATCTTGCTTTATACACATTTTTCATTGGGCTTTTACTGCTGTCTTTCACACTATATAGACATCCCTCTTTTCCCAGTCTCTTCATTTGATCTTCCTTTTCTGTCATATCAAACCTTGTTTCATGTGAGCTTACTTGCAATCGATATAAATTTCTCTTCATATCACATGTAATTTTTCTTCTCATTTCCTCTAGATTCTTCTCATCTATCTCTGGCTCTATGCTGTCTGAACAAACAGTAGGTTCATGAGAATGTTCAAAATCATGAAAATAACATTTACAAATAGAACAGTTGCAATAAAAGGATATTTCTAACTCAACTTGTTCACTCATGTTATCACACTGCTAACTAAGAACTTAGTGATTTCTCACTCCTTTGAATTCTATTCACAGACTAATAAAAAAACTATAGCAAAAATCCTTTCCTTATATTCTCTGCGATCGTCTCCCGCTAATATGTAACCAGCCCTCTGATTGGCTTAGAAGGAGACACGTGATTTGTTTCCCGTTATCGGATCAATACAATTCCCAATCGATTACGCAATCAAGTTCTCAGAAATCCACTTCCCCTTCGATTACGCAATCAATTTCTCAGAAATCCATTTCCCCTAGGGTTCTCTATGCCCATATATGGTGCCCCCCGTCACGAGCTCATGAGGTTAGGCTAGGTTACGCAATCAATTTCTCGGAAACGTGTTCTCCCACGGGATTCCATTCATATATATGGTGTGGGATCGGGACTGACAGCACAGGTGTTCTCCCTAGGGACTCTATGCCCATAAATGGTGCTACCACGTGGTAATGTCACGAGTCGATAGGTCATTCCTACTCACATGTCTCAATATCTTCTCCAATCTCCATCTACTACTACCTTTAAAGCAACCTAATTACAAAAGTGTCACATAAATTAAACACTAACCCAATCCATATAACTAAGACGCAAGGATACAAATCCTTACGAGATAATACGTGAAGCCCCACCAGGTACGAATTTTTTGGGGGGATGGAGAGCGAATAAAAAAACAACAATTTGAATAAGAGGTTCTCAGAAATTTAAGAAAATTTGCAATTTTATGGGGTCTGGATCCCCCCCCCCTCTCTGCGTACATCTCTAGTGGAACCCTCACTCATATTCAAACTTTTCACTAATGTAGTAGCATCTGTTCCTCTAGTGTTCAGACCTGACAATATTTGCGGGTTCTATTCCTTCGGATCATGGTCACTGCCTTTTATTCCATAATTTGAGAAATAAATAGTGGAGAATATCTCCAATAAATTAGTTTCTAAGATGATTCAGGAACACATCAATAGGCGTATTCGTTTTCACGAAAACATATTTAGAACATTTACTACTGTACGCAATTAGACACATTCTCAAGGGGTGGATTTCGGCTCTGGACTGGCCCCTCACCAGAAAGTTGGGAATTTCTGAAAGACTCTACTTTCCACATCCCAAGTATATTTTTTTCTCTGGAAGTTCAACAAATAGGAGTCCACGGAAAAGATTGTCTACATACGTGCCTAGCCACGGGTGAAATTATTTTTCTTTGGAACGTCACTTCAACCTCAATCTATGTGTTTGACGATTCCTAGAATATAACGGAAGGTCCATAGATCAAATCTCTGACGAAGTACGAAAACTTCCAATTAACGAATGATTTGTGGAAATCGATGCTCAAATTACCAAGACTATAGAGGGGTGTCAGAAAATAAAATTTACCCGGGATAGATTTATCGAGATCATCACTCGTGTAAAGCGAAGAAAGGAATGGGGAATTCCGATGATATTGGTGTGACAACCCCTCTTAGAAAACTGTAAAATAAAAGGGTACCTATTCAGTAGCCGGTAAACACGCGAGAAGTGAAGTTCGGTTAATGCTAATGAAATAAACAAAGTATGAGCAAAATATAATAGTTTAGAAACAAATTTGGGCTATATGTTTCCACATTAGGGGGGGGGGGGGTTAAAGCATAGTATATATTAAATACATAACCTAACTTAGGTATCTTTTATTCCCTTAAACCCCAAAAAACTAAAGTTTAAATATGGTTCCCGGAGTGAGAAACCCGTTGTTTATTCAGAGTATCATAGGAATTACCGGGTAATGCCTATTTGATCTTTCCTTTTCTCGAGTGGCTGTCTCGCGTGTTTACCGGCTACTAAATAAGTTCAAATAAAAGTCTTAAAAAATAATTTTGGCGTTTTGACATCCTCCCAGGAAACGACCTATTCTTGCTCCTTTACAAATTGGATCTTTGCACTTAAGAGTGTGCAATTTTTGACAAAAATACAAATCAGCAAGGGCTCCAATATCCATGGGTCAGTCTAATATCGCAGGTTCTTGTATTCTGAAACTGCAAATAGATTAAAAGTTATACTAAAAAAAAATATTTCAAGAAACGATCAGACAATAGTTCACCACTATTCTTAAAACAAGTTGAATTTAATTAATTAAGAGGTAAAGATACACATTGGACGAAATTGTACATAGTTGGACGGACAGTGGTACTATCTGAGCCCCTAATTCTTGACCAAACAATGACATTTACGATTGGGATAGGTTCGTACGAGCGCACACTCTAATCGATGCGTGGACGGTCGTATATTATTAACTAGACTTCGCTGTTTACGTAAGCACTTTATTCGCAAGTTATATCAAATAGTTGGTGGTAAAAAACTGTAAGTAAGGTTACCAATGGTTACCAAAACTATAAAAATCAGAAAAATGAAAACAATAGATATATCAGAAAAATTAGCTTCTTATGCTGATTACAAATATATAAAATTCATTAGGTTAAATGTTACCCATCAAAAGCTACGAGCCTAAGGAAATTTGTCTGATTTTCGAAAAAAGGGGGGCACCCCAAAAAGTCAAGTGATCTGAATGCAAATCAAACCATAATATTCAACATACCATAGAACCCTACTGTAGAGGTTTCAAGCTCTTATCATAGGCAGCGCAATCGCGCTGCCCAAGTAAAGAACGATGTTGGCACAATGTTCTTTTTTTTCCATACCAGGGTACTTCCTATCGAAGGAGTTGTCGTAGAAACTTTGAAAAGGGTCATTCGGTTTGAAATTGGAGTGGCTAGTGCTCTTTTTATTAATCAAAAGTGATTGGAAGGCAACAAGCCCCCCCCCACGCCCATCATTCCCCCAAACACATCCAATCAAAATTTCGAGATAGCCATTTTGTTCAGCGTAGTTAATTTCCACATAAAAAATATATTTTTGAGGAGGACACTCCCCCAAAACCCTCAGGGCAAGGGTTTTAAGTTATGCCCTGGGGGCATATAAGAATGATGTTGGCACAATGTATTATTTATTATTTTTCCCTTTAGAGCAGGGCACTTCGTATCAAAGAAGTTGTCGTAAAAACTTCGAAGAGGGCTCATTCACTTGGAAATTGGAAAGGCTATTGCCCTTTTTAATTATCGAAAGTGATTGGAAGGTGACTAACACCCCTTCCACGCCCACCATTTCCAAAAACACATCCAATCAAAATTTTGAGATATCCATTTTGTTCAGCGTAGTTGATTTTCAAATAGAAATTATGTTTTTGAGGAGGCCACTCCCCCACAGCCCTCAGGACAAGGGTTGTAAGTTATGCCCTAGGGGCATATAAAGTCTTATAGAAGGCGTTCTCGTAGAAACTTCCAAAAATTCTCATTCGATTGGAAATTCAAATGGCTAGTGCCCTTTTTAATAGTCGAAAGTGATTGGAGAGCAACTAACACCCCTCTCATGCCCACCTTTTCCCCAAACACATCCAATCAAAATTTTGAGACAGCCATTTTATTCAACGTAGTGTTTAGTCCTCAAAATTAGGTTTTTGAGGATGAAAACCCCACCCCACCAGCCCTCAAGGCAAGGGTTATAAGTTATGCCCTGGGGGCATATAAGATTTTTATAGAACGCGTTGTCGTAAAACTTAAAAAAAGGCTCATTCGATTGGAAATTGAAATGGACAGTGCCCTTTTTAATAGTCGAAAGTAATTGGAAGACAACTAACGCCCACCATTTCCCCAAACACATCCAATAAAAATTTTGAGATAGCTATTCGTCCCACGCAGTTCAAAGTTCAGGAAATTATACCTTTGAGCAAGACACTCCCCCCACAATCTTCAGGGCAAGGGTTATAAGTTATGCCCTGGGGGCATATAAGGTTTTTATTGAAATTTTTGTCGTAGAAACTTGGAAAAATGGCTCATTCGATTTGAAATTCAAAGGGCTATTGCCCTTTTTAATAGTCGAAAGTGATTTGAGGGAAACTAACCCCCCTCTCACGCCCACCTTTTATGGTTTATATGGTTTAAAAACCATATAAGGTTTTTATAAAAAGCGTTGTCGAAGAAACTTCAAAAAAGGCTCATTCGATTGGAAATTGAAAGGGCTAGTGCCCTTTTTAATAGTCGAAAGTGATTGGAAAGCAGCTAAACCCCCTCTCACGCCCACCTTTTCCACAAAGACATCCAATCAAAATATTAAGATAGCCATTTTGTTCAACGTAGTTGAAAGTTCTGGAAATTAGGTCTTGGAGAATGGCAAACCCCCACAGCCCTCAGGACAAGGGTTGTAAGTTATGCCCTGGGGGCATATAAGGTTCTTATAGAATGCGTTGTCGGAGAAACTTCAAAAAGGGGCAATTCAATTGGAAATTGAAATGGCTATTGCCCTTTTTAATAGTCGAAAGTGATTGGAAGGCAACTCACACCCCTTCCACGCCCACCATTTCCCCAAACTCATCCAATTAAAATTTTGAGATAGTCTTTTTGTTCCACGCAGTTTAAAGCTCAGGAAATTATACCTTTGAGCAGGACATCCCCCCCCCCCACAGTCTTCAGGGCAAGGGTTATTTGTTATGCCCTGGGGCATAAGTTTTATTGAAATCTTTGTCGTAGAAACTTGAAAAAGGGCTCATTCGATTGTAAATTCAAAGGGCTAGTGCCCTTTTCATAGTCGAAGGAAAGCTCTGGAAATTAGATCTTTCAGAATGACACCCTCCCCCTACAGCCCTAAGGGCAAGGGTTGTAAGTTTTGCCCTTGGAGCATATAAGGTTATTTATAGAACGCGTTGTCGTAGAAACTTCAAAAAGGGCTCATTTGATTGGAAATTGAAATGGCTAGTGCCCTTTTTAATAGTCAAAAGTGATTGGAAGGCAACTACCACCCATTCCACGCCCAACAATCCCCCAAAAACTTCCGATCGAAAATTTGAGATAGCCATTTTGTTCCACGCAGTTTAAAGTTTAGGAAATTATACCTTTGATTAGAACACTCCCCCCCCCCCCCACAGTCTTCAGCGCAATGATTATATGTTATGTCCTGGGGCATATAAGTTTTTATTGAAATCTTTTTCGTAGAAACTTGAAAAAGGGCTCATTCGATTGGGAATTCAAAGGGCTAGTGCCCTTTTTAACTGTCTTTAAAGTGATTTAAGGGCAACTAACCTCCATCTTACGCCCACCTTTTCCCCAAACACATCCAATCAAAATTTTTAGATAACCATTTAATTCAACGTAGTTGAAAGTTTTGGAGATTAGGTCTTTAAGGATGACAACCCCTCCACCCCCACAGCCCTCAGGGCAAGGGTCGTAAGTTTTACCCTTGGGGCATATAAGGTATGATAGAAAGCGATGCTGTAGAAACTTCAAAAAGGGCTCATTCAATTGGAAATTGAAAGGGCTGGTGCCCCGTTAATAGTCGAAAGTGATTGAAGGGGAAATAACCACCCTCTCACGCCCACTATTTCCCCAAACACATCCAATCAAAATTTGAGATATCCATTTTGATCAACGTAGTCGACAGTTCTGGAAATTAGGTCTTTTAGGATGATAACCCCATCAAACCCTCAGTGCAAGGGTTGTAAGTTATTCTGGAGGCATATAAGGTTTACATATGCCCCGGAAAATATAAGGTTTTACATATAAGGTTTAAATATAAGGTTTACATATGCCCCGGAAAATGGTGGGCATGAGAGGGGCGTTAGTCGCTCTCCAATCACTTTCAACTATTAAAAAAGGCACTATCCCTGTCAATTTCCAATTGAATGAGCCCTTTTGAAGGGCTTATATATGTTGTTGTAGAAATTTCAAAAAGGGCTCGTTTGATTGGAAATTGAAATTGCCCTTTTTAATAGTCGAAAGTGAGTGGATAGTAATTAGCCCCCCCCTCACGCCCCCCCTTTCCCCAAACACATTCAATCAAATTTTTGAGATAGCCATTTTGTTCAACGTAGTTGAAAGTCCTGGAAAGTATGTATTTAAGGATGACAAACCCCCCCAGAGCCCCAGGGCAAATATTGTAAGTTATGCCATGGTGGCATATAAGGTTTTAATAGATAAAGTTGTCATGGGGCTCATTCATTTAGAAATTGAGAGGGCTAGTGTCCTTTCTAATAGTTGAAAGTTATTGGAGGGTAACTAATCCCTCTCTAACGCCCACCATTCCCCCAAACACATCCAATCAAAATTTTTAGATATCGATTTTGTTCAACGTTGCAGAAAGATCTGGAAAGTAGGTCTCTGAGGATGACAACCCCCCCCCCCTTCCCCTCCTCCCCAGCCCTCAGGGCAAGGGTTGTAAGTTATGCTCTGGGGGTATTTAAGGTTTTTATTGAAAGTGTTGTTATAGAAACTTCAAAAGGGCACATTTGATTGGAAATTGAAAGGGCTAGTGCCTTTTTTAATAGTTGAAAGTGATTGGAGAGCGACTAACGCCCCTCTCACGCCCACCATTTTCCCAGACACATCCAATCAAAATTTTGAGATAACCATTTTGTTTAACGTAGTTGAAAGTTCTGGAATTAGACCCTGGGGGCATATAAGGTGTTTATAGGAAGCGTTGTCGTAGAAACTCAAAAAGGGCTCATTCGATTGGAAATCTGAAGGCCTAGTGACCTTTTTAATAGTCGAAAGTGATTGGAAGGATTGACATTTTTATAGTAAAGATCGATGTGGGTATAATGTATTATTTTTTTGTTGTTGTTTTTGTTGTATAGACCAGGGCAGTTCGTATCAAAAGAGTTGTCGTAGGAACCTCGAAAAGGGCTCATTCGATAGAAAATAGAAAGGGCTGATGCCCTTTTTAATAGTTGAAAGATGATTGGAGGGAAACTAATCCCCCTCCCATGCCCACCCTCCCATTTGCCTTTATGTTTGAAAACTCATTGTTGCCTAAATTTTAAGTCAAATGTGATGTGTTTAAAGCTATTTCCCAATAAGACATCTTGGAATCATTCAAAAAGTGAGTGAGGGTATTCTATTCACACTTTTGCGGCTACTTCTTCTCTTAAAATTTAACCAAATTAGAATATCTTATGTGTACCCAAGCTATCAAAGAAAGTAAACATATTTTTCTGAGAATTGGTATCAAGTTTTCCATTTCAGGTCAACTAGAGGAGGTATGAAACTAAATTAAACACTACTATTTGTGTCCATATTTTTAAAAGGGTGTATATTGTTGAAAATTGCTGAAAATTTTTCTCCAGCATACAAATAGCAGGCCAAACTATAAATTTATAAAAATATAAAAAGATTTAAATTATTATTTTCTTTTTCCCTTAAAAAGACTATGTCAATATAAAACGAACAGAAATTAATTGAAAAAAACTTTTTCCACAAACTAAGTTTTTCAAAGAAAAGTAAAGAACTCCATTAGACAAAAAATGAGCAAAAATAAAATCATATAATCTACCAGGCGCGAAACTACCACAAATCAGAATCGATAAGTAAATGAAACCCGAAACGAACAGAAATTACAATAAATAACCGAGTTAAACTCAAAACGAGCAGAAATTATCATGAGTTGGGCTCAAAACCCCCTATGCCTTCCCAAGGTCAGAACATAATTTGCACATTACTGAAAAAAACACAAATGAATGTACATTGTCAGTTTAATATACATATATTGATATTTAGTGATCAAAATCTTGATATCATTTTATTTATTAAAGTTATAAAAGTAAAAACGTTTATATTTTTTCAGTAAAGAATAAATTATGTCCTGGCCTTGGGATGGCATAGGGGTTTTGAGCCCAACTTATGTTAATTTCTGCTCGTTTTCAGTTTAACTCGGTTATTTATTGTAATTTCTGTTCGTTTTGGGTTTCATTTATTTATCGATTCTGATCTGTGATGGTTTCACGCTTGGTAGATTATTTGATTTTATTTTTGCTCATTTTTTGTTTAATGGACGTCTTTACTTTTCTTTGAAAAAATTATTTTGTGGAAAAAGTTTTTAATTAATCTATAAAAATGAGGAATTTTGTATTTTTTGTTAACGTACTTAAAAGGTTGAATAATTATGTCGTTGGTGATGATACGAGCCCCCATAGTCACTGGGGAAAGGGCTGTAATTTACCCAACTTGCCCTTTGTTCACTCCATTCGATATTGGGAAACATACAGGGGAGGGAGGGAATTTTTTCAGGTTTTTTTTTATCCCTCGGGGAGAATTTTTCATGGGGAAGAAAGCTTATGGTAGAAATTTTCCAGGTGAAACTTTACACGGAAGGGAAATCTTGGCATGATTTGGAAACGATCATAAGCTAAATATAAAAAAACAAGTTATTTTTACTGATAGTAAGGGGCATCATTAAAACGAATATTTTTATTCCCTTTGCAAGGGGGGCTGCCAATTCCTCGACCATCACTCTTTACACTAAAGTTTGACATTTTGTCACAACTCTTGAAGAAAGACTACGCGATCAAAAGGGTCTTTGAATTTGAATGAGAATTATTTTTAAAGAACTTAAAGACTTAAAGAGCGAGAGTCGAGGAAGGGCAGCCCCCCTCATATGCGAAATAATCTCTCTTCGTTTTGAGTTTTAATGTTGCTCCTTACTTTCACTTTAAAAAACTTGCTTTTTTATTTAAATAACTAAAAGAAACTGTTTATTATAATGAAAGCCTATATACAATATGGTAGCTTATAGCTAGAAACAAGCAACAAGAACTTGAGCTACAATACTAAGCTAACAATCTTAAGGTACAATAACTGGAAACAAGGTAGCTTAAGAGGCTTAAACTCGAATTGAATTAAAACCAAGGCTGAAATCCAGGGGGGGGGGGGTACCCGGTTTGTCCCCCCCCCCCAAAAAAAAAAAATTTTTTTTACCGAGTCGAAAATAAGTCGAAAATTAGTAAAACCTAGGTAAAAATCAGTAAAATTAGTCGAAAACTGAGTCAAAATTAGTAAACCCCCCCCCCCCGAAAAAGATCCTGGATCCGCCCTTGATTAAAACTGCTTCTAGTGAGGAGAAGGCAGTATAGAAACCCCCCTCCCTTCCTCGGTGCTGAACTCTACAGTCACGTAGGGGCTGCATTTAATACTTGAAATATCACTAAAAGTTCAGCTATTTCATAAACTTAATTTTCTAAGTATGTAAAAAAGTACCCTTAAGAATATATCTGGTTTTCAATACAGCATCAATGATGTTTTAGTTCTATTAGAGGGGGCAATACGTAAGTGTGTCCTCTTAGCCCTAATTTACTTTAACCCTATATTTTATTCTTATTCTAAAACAAATACCTTTCAGAATTGACTATATTTATGTACTTATAAGGTTTGCACCCCCCCCCCCTAGATTTCAAAAAATTCTTTGTCAGTATTTTCATTGAAAGTTATGTTATTGGAATTTTCGACAAACAAAATTAAAAGAAACAAAATTCCCATCCCTATATTTTAAAAATTCATTTTACTACCCCACCCCCCCAACATACTCTTGAGCAGGTGCCACTGGTTTTGTGTAGGTCGAATATTTGCTGGTATTTCTACAGGTGTTTAAGGGGACAGCGGTCTTCCTAATGTTTGGTAATTTCACTCTGTTCATTTCCACAATTTCTAGTAATTTCTAATATTTAGTAATTTCGCTTAAATCTGATACTATCTGGCAGTTTAGAGGGTGCAAGGGCGGATCCAGGATTTTCTTAGGGGGGCACAAAATAGGTTGATCCTATAAACTTGCGTTAGGAGCAAGTTTAATTAACGCAAATTTGCGTTAATTAAATAAAGTACGCTGCTTTAGACTACTTCAGGGGGGGGGGGCTCCCCCCTCACCCCCTTGATTCGCCACTGAGAGGGTGTCAAATTATGTGGTAGCATTTTAAGAAAGTGTCAACGGGATCGCAGTATCTTTTAATATCTGATTATTTTCGTTGAGTTTGCAATCTCTATTTAATTTCATCTTTTCCTTACTTGCCATTTTTTAAACGTGTTTTTCTACTTTTGGTCACTATGGGAAAGGATTCGTCCTTTACTAAGCTTCAGCCTCCGCTGCAACCATGATAAAAAATTTTTGTTTGATGGTAAACCTTTAGGCCCGTTTTTTAGCACTAAGATCTTACATCTTTCTGCAAAGATTATTGTTTTTTAACTCTTCTTTGTTCCAAGATCTTACAGCTCACTGATGTTAGCAAAAAGTGTGAAGACCGCCACTGTTTTGCCATATAGAACAATGATGAGAGAACTTTGATGATCTACTCATCATTGTTCTCAGACCTCTGATCAGAGCAGAATGATGAAAGGCGTTTGCACAAAAACGAAGATGTAAAATCTTTGTTCAGAGATTTCACTTTTAAGCGTTTTCTGGCTAAAGATGTAAGACCTTAGCACATTGATGTGTGAAAAAACGGCCCTTTTATTTCAGACCTACAAATTTGTATTATTGATTCATAGCTCTTGATTTAAATGCGCAGATTTTATCTTAATTGGAATGGAATGAAACTAGGCCAGTTAATTAAACCTGTCAGTCTGTTTAGACAGCTGCCTTTATTGGTTTCAAAGCTATTACCTAGAATCTCCAAATCCAACATGAAGATACTAATAATCCTTTGCAAATACAGTGTTGAAATTTAATGGATAATGAAAGCTTTTTGAGTCTTATCACATCACAGGACGGTGATATTCGGTATCACATTTGTGCATATTTGCAAAAAAGAAAAAACGGAGGCACATCACTGCTACCTATGCAAAAATAAGGACTTTTATTGTTTTTCAAGATGGTAGGCTCTAAAATTCCAACCAGGGTATTTTGACCATGGTGATTCCAATTGACCACTTTCCATTTTAATACGCTGCCATTTTCAAGGGGCTGCAAGCAAGGACGTAGCCAGGATCCTTCTTTGTGTGGGTGATTTACATCGGGGGTAGATACAAAAATAAACTTTAAAAACGGATCATTTTTATATTATATTTGTTGCGTTCTCACGAGTTGGACACATTTTATGGGGGAGAGTTCAAACCCTGAAACCAACCGCCCCCTCCCCTCTTTCCAAGGATGGCCTTTTCTGCAAGCTCTTGTTCAAAACTCTGGGAAATTTGCTTTTGTAAAAATTTCATTAGAATTTGAAAACTTTTACTATTCAGACAAGCCGATAAAATAGTTATGATTCTTGAATTAACTTTAACCAACAAATTATTCCTCGCTACATAGTTTATTTCCAAACGTGTTCTAAAACTTTCGGTTACGATGGGTTGTTTTCTCGCTAAAAACAACCCATACTAGGTTGCAGCTATTCTTGCAAACCTGATTTTTTAAACTTTCTGAAAACAAAAATAATAAAAATATTAAGCTTTTAGTCAAAACATTTCTCTCCATGGGCAGGGATGTTTACGATGGCCAGGGTTTACCACCCCGATGATTACCCCCTCCCGCCAGAAAATATCACCTGCGGAAAATACCCCCGAAAAATACCATCCCGCGGAAAATATCCCCGAAAAATACCATCCCGCGGAAAATACCCCCCGGAAAATACGCCCCTCCGCAGAAAATACCCCCCCCCCGTGGAAATTAAGGTTTTCCAAATTTGAGAATTTTATTTGAGTTATTTTCCGTAGGGGGAACGAATTTTGGTAAATGTGTATTATGCGCCGCTCACTCAAGTTTACGCTGTGTAAAACTCGAGAACAAACCGGTTTCTTTGTTAATTTCTTTCATCTTAGCATGAGACAAGACAAAGACAAGTGACAGAATAGATGGGATATATATAATTGGGGCTATATATTTGCACATAAGGGGGAGGGTTGTGGTAATGTATTTTGACAGTTTGAAGTCAAAAAATAATTTTTTCTAGGTATACCCACTAAAAAATTACAGAAGAATAGCGAGGTATCTGGAAATTTTGTTAACTAAAAAAAAAAAAAATAAAAAAAAAATAAAAAAAAATCCCAGTATACAGTAAATGTAATGTTTCATTAAAGTGTTTTTCCAAGTGTTAAGTGTTTTTTCAATGGCCGATTTTCCAAGTATTAAGCGCTATTATTAGGTTAATGTAGTGTTTTATATAGGTGTTTTATGATGGTCGCTGATCAAAGTTTATGTTATTTGTGACTTTCAATTATGTTATTTTACTATGTTCATGGCCGTATATTTGGCTATGAAATACACTTGTCTACCTATCTATCTAATATGCAGAATAATTGTACCAAACAAATTTTGCATGCAGATCTGCTATACTTTACCCCCCCCCCCCTAAAATGCAAATCTATAGCCCAAATTTAGCCTATTTCTAAAGTAACGAAAAAACAGGTTTGTTCTCGAATTTTGCACAGCGTAAACTTGAGTGAGTGGTACATAATACACAAGTACCATCATTCGTTCCCCCTACGGAAATAAAAAAAAAAAAAAAACTCAAATAGAATTCTCAAATTTGGAAAGCCTTGATTTCCATGGGGGGGGGTATTTTTTACGGGGGGGGATTTCTGTGGGTGGTATTTTATTGGAGGTATTTTCCGTGGGGGGTTGTTTTTCGGGGGTACGTCGGGGGGGGGGGGGGGTAAAAGCCTAGGACCGATGTTTACAGTGAAGAAAGCAGCAGGATATGAATGATTTCAAAACCTTTTCAAGTATATAACTTAAAAAAAGCTCACATATTAATAACGTTTCTAGGCGCTTACCCTCCCCCTGGAAAATACCCTCTCCCCCCAGAAAATACCCCCCCTCCTGGAAATTAAGGCTTTCCAAATTTGAGAATTTTATTTGAGTTTTGTTTTTATATTTTCTTTAAGGAGAAGGAATTTTGGTACTTGTGTAATATACGCCACTCACTCAAGTTTACGCTGTGTAAAAGTCAAGAACACACCGGTTTCTTCGTTAGTTTCTTTCACCTTAGCATGTGACAAGAGAAAGACAAGTGACAGAATAGATGGGAAATATATTGTTTGGGCCATATATTTGCACATAGGGGGGGGGGTAAAGTATTTGGACAGTTTGAAGTCAGAAAACAATTCTTACTTCATAACATGCAGAATAATTACACCTAACACATTTTACATGCAGACCTGCTATATTTTACCTTCCCCCTTGATGTGCAAATATATAGCCCAAGTTTGTTACTAAAGTAACGAAGAAACTAACACCGGTTAGTTCTTGAGTTTTACACATCGTAAACTTGAGTGAGTGGCGTATAATACACAAGTACCGTAATATTTCATGGAGAGAGAGCCGGATTTCCCGTTATTATTTAAAAACGATCCGAAATTAAATTAAGAAAAGCTTTTTCAACTGAAAGTAAGGAGCAACATCAAAACTTAAAACGAAGAGAAATTATTACTTATACGAAAGGGGTAGCCTCCTCTTCAAGACCTCGCTCTTTACGCTAAAGTTTTTTTAATTTTAAAACAAGGTTTATTAACCTAATTAAACGGCCATTGTGTTTCAAAAATCGTTTTTAAACAATTAGGACAAAAAGACAAAACTTTAGCGTAAAGAGCATGGTCTTGGGGAAGGGACAACTCTTTTCATATATGTAATAATTTTTGTTAGTTTTAAGTTTTAATGTTGCGCCTGACTTTCAGTTGAAAAAAGCTTGTTTTTTTTAAAATCTGATATCTGATCGTTTTTAAATAATACCGGGAAATAGATCCTTCCATATTACCCCCAACCCACCCACCCCCCTATTACCAGAAAAAATCCCCCCTGAAAACGTCTGTATACTTTCTAATAACCAATACTATATGTTAACATTGGGTAAAGTTCATAACTTTAAACCCTCCCCACGGGGACTTTGGGGGATTAAGTCATCCTTAAGCACATAGTTATTATATTTTCAACCATGCTGAGAAAAATGGCAATCTCAAAATTTTGATCAGGTGACTTTGGGAAAAAAATGAGCGTGGGAGGGGGCCTAGTTGCCCTCCATTTTTTGGTCAATTAAAAATGGGACTAGAACTTTTGATTTCCGATCCAATGAGTCCTCCTAGGATATTCTAGGACCGCTGGGTTGTTACAATCACCCCTGGGGAAAAAAACAAAAAAAACAACAAATAAACACGCATCCGTGATCTTTCTTCTGGCAAAAAATGCAAAATTCCACATTTTTGTAGATAGGAGCTTGAACCCTCTACAGTAGGGTTTTCTGATACGCTGAATATGACGGTGTGATTTTCATCAAGGTTCTATAGCTTTTAGGGGGTCTTTCTCCCTTTTTTCGAAAATCAGCCAAATTTTCTCAGGCGCGTAACTTTTGATGGGTAGAACTAAACTTGATGAAAATTATATATTTGAATTCAGCATTGAAATCTGATTCTTTTGATGTATCTATTGTTATCAAAAACCCGTTTTCTTGAGTTTCGGTTACCATTGAGCCGGGTCGCTTCTTACTTACAGTTGGTTACCACGAACTGTTTGATGAGGAGGACGAGAACATCCGTGTCATCAGCAACCACAATGGTTTCGCTATGGAATGCAGTTTCTGGAGCCTTCTTCACTATGTCTAGATCAGCATCTCCTTCAGAGTTGTATACATCGCAGCACCACTTGCAATAAGAGAGTCATGCATACTCCTGCCATTTACCCGTGCCCCAGCCTTTTAAAATGCTTTTCTCTGTCTACAATTACCCAGCGTCTTGATGCAACCTATGCAACCTATTGCAAAATACTTGATAACTTCAACTTCAATCCAAGAATCTTCAGAAAACGCGATTTCTTCTCCTTGCATGAAAGAAACTCCTCTTTTTTCATGCAAATATTCATCTCTTCGGTAAACACTTCGCGACCGACAGATCCAGCTTAAAGTAAATGGGTTGCATCTTTGATTGACGGACCGCTGTCGTCTTTCGAAGACGACAACTGCACGGGGATACTTTTTTTCGTCGTAATGAATGTACGAAGACATGATAGTTTTATATGTGGAAGCGACCTTCCACGGGATCCGATGGAGAAGGGCACCCCCGTCTAAGACGAAGCTGGTAATTCCCACCGGTCTCGGAGACTGAGCATCAAACCCATATGACTGATAGACTGCTTTTGCTAGCTTGGGCTTGTTGGCCTTTCGCATGAATCCGTTTCTTTCGAAAAGAGCAGGAGGAATGGTATAGAGCTCAAACTTGAAATAATCTTCCTTGAGACTAGACCTCTGGGCAACGATAATGAACCTCTAAAAAGTAGCACCGGGTCGATGTGCGCCACCTCAGAAGAGCCCACTTTCTTGTGGTCATCAGAGTCACTTGGTCTTTCTTTTTAAAGACGTGTTTCTTCAAGGTCTTTTCTGACATCTTGTCTAAGATTTTTTTCCCAGCAGATTCAGCTTCGTCAACGTTCACGCCTGGAGATGAAGTTACTCCATTTGCAACGTTTCTCAGTTGTAAACTGCCTTTGAATGGGGATGACACTTCGAAGAAATCTACCAACTTCGCAGTATCTTCACAGTCACGGGTTTGTCTGTTCAGACTCAAGACTATGAAAAGCTTTATAGATTTGTTTAGTGTTGTCAGGCTACATGCTCACTTTTGACTCTTAAATCAAGAATCCTGTTTTTTATACTTGACTTTTGTGTTTTCAATAAAGCGCTAGTTTTGTATAATCATAAAAGCATAGAGAAACATAATTAGTTGGTTTATTTGAACTAGTTATATTAATATATATTAAATAGTAAACGCCGGCCACCATTAATGACACCGAATATGACAAGTGTTCGTCGCTGCAAATACCTCGAAAATTAAACAAAATTAGGATAGCTATGCTATCTTTCTGGTAGGTCACAATATATGTAATATATTGTATGTATAACAATCAGGGCCTTAACCAAGATTTCATTTTTGGGAGGGGGTACGAAAAAACCTTCAAAAAACACATAAAAACTTGTTTATACTCATTTTTTTTACATTTTTAAGAGTCAGACATAAATTTCAGGGGGTTTTAAACCCCCTCCCCCTTCCTGGATAACAATTTATGCATACAATAATGTAACAGCAGAGGCACAGCTCCTTTTTTGATTTGTTAATGAAATCTAACAAAATTAAATAGTCAATATATTTTAAAAAAAATTAAGTGACCTCGGTTAAAACAAAAATAATGAAATGCATGTAAAAAAAATTGATTAGGCATGGTAAATTGCATGAATCTATTCGTTTGCTATTCCAGCCGAAGTGCATTGAGTTTTTCCAGCGTTTGTTTCATTTTAACCTCCGACAAGGTATAAGCTTGTTTGGGGATGATTATGCAAAATGTCATTGTTTAAAGTGCTTGAGATTTTAACAAGTCCACTACTTATTTAAATTATTATACCCGTTTTATTATATATTTTTATTTGTTTAATTTGTAAATCGAAAGGCAGTATGGTATAAAAAATTATTCAACAATAAATAATTAGGGAGTTAGGCAATTATTTGAGTTACTGATATACTTTTAATTCCCAATAATGTACTTTTTGTAAGCAACAAGATAATATTAGAATATTATATTATATAATATTAGATAATATAATAATATAATATTATATTATAATATTAGAATAAAACGTAATTTTTCTGCACTAAAACCGGCTTAATTTTGCCAGATGTACAGCTTGAGCGTTATAAAGCCAACAAGGTACCAACTCCAGACCCTTTATATATGACGCCAAATAAGGTAAGGGACCCTTTCCCGGTAGGCTCTCATTTCACCGGCTATTATCTTACCGGTGGTCAACCTACTACTCGCAAACTATTCGTTTTGTCAGAATTTAATCGATTTCTTCATGAAAAAACGAGCAACGTTTCTACACGTTTTCGGTAGTTAGTTTCCAAGCGGAATCGTTTCTAAACATGATCAATTAAAATATTCCGTAAAATACTTAGTGGCAAGTATTTTGGTATTACTGATGAATGATTCAGATTTGATATTCGATTTGTGACAGTCTTCGACTGGTTTCGGTAGTTAGTTGACCACTGTTCGGGCAATTAGAAAGTACTTGACAGCATTGTTTTTATTTAGCTGTAAGAATTTTCAAAATTCCTTAATTCTTCACTTTTCAATGTTAAATATTTATTAATTTTAGTAGGTTGTACCTCTAAAATCCTGATTCCCCCCCCCCCCTGTGATATTTAAATTTTGTTATTCAAGATTATATGTGCGCTCAACTGAAGGAAGCTTAAAAGGCCATTAAATTGGAATGTTTTTTGGGTAGTCCTCTAGACATATTTTATACTACTTTTTCTGAAAAACAACTTTTCTAAAATGTATGACGTTATTGTGATACTATTATGTAATCTTTTTTGCTACTAATTTAAACAAATTTTTCAAAAAAAAAATTCAAAGAAAAGTAAAGAGCTCCATTAAGCCGAAAATGAGCAGAAATAAAGTCAAATAGTCTTCCAAGCGTAAACATAACATAAATTACCATCAATAAATAAATGAAACTAAAAACGAACACCCATAGTTGTACATATTTTATTTTTTATAGATTCATTCTTTGATTGTGTATTTGTTTCAAAAACAAATAATACATATTTTTATAGTAAAGAAAATTATTTAGATAATTTATGTATGTATACCATTAGCTTAATGTTTTTTAAAGTTTTTTTTAGTTTGAGACACCAAAATCCAACCAAAAAGGTTCAAAAAGTCATCACCCAAAAATTATGGGTGTAAAAAAAAAATGTATTATGTTTTTCGATTTAGTAGCCAATACCACATTAGAAAGCCCGCAAAAGCAGTTCTTTATGTTTTTATTCCTTTTAATTCCAAACCCAATGAAGCAATAATTTATCAATAACAAGCTGATAAAAGGCTTAAGAAGAGAATTTTAATTACCTTTTTAGCATTCTATTAAAAACTTCATTAGAACAAATTCTTAAACAACCAGAAGAAAAAAAAATTACATTGAAGACGCCCATATTTTGCAAAAAAAAAATATTAAAAGATGGTACGGTACCACTGCATTTTTAAAAAAAAAAATCTCAATGCCTATTCCAATTCAGGATCTGCATATGCAGGAGTACCTATTAGGGAGGGTTTGGGAGGAGATATGGGCAGGTGGGGGGTCCCTGTATTTTGGAAATCCTTCTTCTATATTTTCATTGAATAAAGGTCGAAAAAAATGATGCCTCCATAGATTACGTACAATAAATTTGTTTTGTATTATCATTAAATAAAATTGAAGTCCCCCCCCCAAAAAAAAAACAGGGGATTGGTGCCCCTCTGTGTAAGTTGTAAAAAGAAACTTGTTTTAGCGACAAAAAAAATGTGTGTTTCACAGTAAAATGGTGTTGTCACTTTATAAAATTATTTGGAACCACAGAAAGCTGACACTGAAATATTAATGCCTTGATTTGTCATCAGTACCTTCATGCAGGTGAAATAGCAGTGATTTCAGACTGGCAATATCATTGTTATTTTTGTATTCTTTATGAAGCTTCTCATTGTTAGTGTTATTATTCACTATTGTGAATTATTGCAAGAAATAGGATATGGTATGTCAAAGATAAGCAGCGTGGTAATTTGAAATGTAGCTACGTGGATCAATTTCTGATAAGCAAAGTTTCATCCTTTCTTGCTCCCTAATTTAGATTAAACTATCACATATCACAACATATCACAACGTGCTTGTCCAAATTTCTTGTTTCTGATTTAGAATGATAAAAATAGCTTTATATTTACATAATTGTTTTTCGAATTAATAAAGTAGAAATTTTGAAGTCCCGTGAAACTACTTAAACAGGGAATATGACTTTTTTCAATCAAGAGCATATAGACTAAAAAAAAAAATCCCTAAAAGGATGTTTAAAATAAAATGTTCTTAATCAATTTTTTTTTTATAATCTGAGACACACACCATCCTTTTTAAAAATTATCGATTTTTAAAGTATTGTCAGCTTTTTCTGAAACAAGACAATGCATATTTCTTAAAAAAAAAAACAACAACTTGCAGTTCAAACTATCTCTAAAAGATTTCTATGGTGCAAGCTAGGAAAATCTATTGTCTGGGATCAACGGGACGGGGGCGTTAAGGATTGAAAAGGGCCATTTCAGAGCGATTGTAATATTTCTTATATTATAGAACTTTGAGGTTTAAAAAAAAATGCTCAGTGCATGAGGATGGGAGGGCTGCCCCCTAGTCCTCTCTTTAGGGAAGGATACCATTGTCGTAGTTAAATTGTACATACCCCAAAAAGTGCCAACGAAATTTTTATAATCTTTTCACTTACTTTTAAGCAGGGCCGTATCCAGGATTTTTGTTCAGGGGGGTTTTACTAATTTTTGACTTTTTTGGGGGGTTTTTACTAATTTTTGACTCAGTTTTTGACTAATTTTACTGATTTTTACCTAGGTTTTACTAATTTTGACTTATTTTCGAGTCGGTCAAAAATTTCGGGGGGGGGGGGTTCAAGCCGGGTAACCCCCCCCCCCGGATACGGCCTTGCTTTTCAGCCATGCCGTCGGTGATCACTTAACATATCGTTGGGAGTGATCACTTGAAGTTGTCAGGCATGTAATCAAGATATATTTTTTCCGGGGGGTGGGGGCAGTAAAAAACTGAAGAGGACCTAATCAAGGCCATATTCAGGAGGGGGGTTAGGGGGTTTGAACCCCCCCCCCCCTCAGAAATGTTTGTCCGACTCGTAAAAACGTAACAAAAATGAATATAAGCAGATTTTGATGCCCTTTTTAAGCTTTTTTTTGGCAGAAACCCTCCCCCCTAAAAAAATCTTTTTGTACCCCCCCCCCCCTGAAAATATTCCTGAATCCAATAATAAAAAAAAACAAATTCTGTTTGATAATTTGAATAAGAAGTACCTGAAAACTCACGAAAATTTAGGTTTTATGGGACTTGATTTCTGTGTTCGTCCCTAATTTTATTTTTTCAATCCTTATTCAAGCCTTATTTTTTCAATTTTCAGCACTTAAAAGAAAATACTTAAAAACACGCCGTACTTTAAAAAAACTTATATGCCTCTATACCTTCCCCTTCGGGTGGGTCATTTTTACGTACTCAAAAAACCTTGAAGACCTTGTTATCTATAGTGGTATCCTTAGGTATCCTTAGGATATCATTAGGACCTTATTGCTCTCATCTCAAGCATGATCTGACTAACAACTGAAACGGTGTTGTGAGGGATAAGGTGCTGTGGGGTATCATTCTAAGTTGTCATACAAGTCTTTTGTTTCTATCTTGAAGCGCTTAAGAATAAGAAGCCTACACATCAATCCCTCTTCGAAAAACATGTATGCCGAAAACCAGAGGGGGGATGAGGAAAATAAATCGAGGTCTGAGATGAATTGCAAATCGAATCAAGGAACTTCTTAAGGCCTTAGCCAGGTCGAGGAAAGCGCTCTTATTAAATTCAGTAGACACACACTCTGAAGCACCGTTGTCTCTGAAGAACTCATGCCTGCTGGATGGACTTGCTGTCAAGCCTGATAATCAGGGTTGCCAACTGGACATATTTTATGTCCAATGGACATATTCCTGTGTGCCGGGACACAATGACATAATAGGGCAAAAAAGGGACATATTTTAGAAATCAGGGACATAAAAGGGACATATTTTGCAAATTTATGACATAAACTAGAATAGTTCCCCGCTGGATACATATTTTTGTAAAAGAAAAAATTTCATATTTCACCAAATCAGTATTAAAACTAATTGTCTAGCACTAAATTTGCTTAACTACTTATATTCTACTATTTTTTTTTTTTTTTTACAAACGTTATTCTTTTTACAAACGTTATTATTTTTCAGAGTTGCTTTCTCTTTCCCGCAGACAATTATTTGCAAATACTCTTGAAATTCTTTACAAGTTTGTATTCTTTCATCTATAAACGATTCTATTTCTCCTTGCTTTTACGTTACAGTCAAAACATCTATCTTTTTAAAACATCTTTCTATTTGTCAAGTATTACTAACTGAAAATGAAAAGTTAGCAAAAGAAAAAAAAATCGATTCTTGATGATCTGGAATCAATTTTGATATCAATAGATGTACCAAAAGATTAGCTTATTGTGCTGATTGCAAATATATAATATTTTTTTAGTTTATATTTACCCATTAGTGGGCCTGACGAAAATTTGCCAAATTTTTGAAAAAGCTGAAAAACACCCCATAAAAGTCAAAGAAATTTAATAGAAATCGCACCATCAGATTCAGCGCATCAGAGAACCCCACTGTAGAGGTTCCAAGCTTATATCTATAAAAATGAAATTTTATAGTGTTTGCCTGAAGAAGCATCACGGATTCATGTTTATTTGTTGTTATTGCTTTTTCCAGGGGTGATCATATTGAACCAATGGTACTAGAATTTCGCAAGAGGGCTCGTTCAAACGAAAATTCAAAGGTTTATTGTCCTTTTTAAGTGACCAAAAAATTGGAGGACAACTAGCCCCCGTCCCACGCCCTTTTTCCTAAAAGTCGTCTGATCAAAATTCTGAGATAGCATATGAATAGATATGTCTTTGGAGATGACATGACCCTTCAGAGCACCAGAGGAAGGGTCGCAAGCTAGAAGATTTATCCATTGTTTCCATATAGTATTTTTTATAGGGAAATATACCGACATTTTCCAAGGGAGGAAGGAGATCTTCTGGGGATGGATTTTCTGTGGAGATACCTTCCCATTGGGATGGAAGTTTCTGGGGGTGAACTTTTCAGGTGAAATTTTACATGGGGAAAATTTACCAGAATTTGTATACCGAACGTGTGTTATTTGTCTTTTTCTCGTTGTTGATCCCATTGTACATGTGGAGACACTTTGAGGGAAATCTCAGGGGAAACTTTTTAGCGGAGTTGGAATTCTCTTGGGATCTTTTTTTTTGGGGGGGGGGGGGTTCACGGGATAAATTTCCATGGGGGAATTATCACCAGGAGAAATTCTCCAAGGGAAAATCTGGGGGATCAAATTTCTAGGAGGGGGGGTATTTCTAAACAGGGATATTTCCCAATGACCTTAAAAAGGATCAGAAACTAAATGGATACAAGTCTTTCTTCAAATAAAAGTATGGTAAGGATTATTTTTCAGGCAGAATCGTAAGCAAAAAATTTTCTGGGAGGATTCGCAGCAGGGATGGAATTGTCCGGAGGTAATTTCCCGGCGGAAGAATTTTACATGAGAGGAACCTTATATAGAGGAATTTTTCCACAGAGGGGGTGGATTTCTTAGGATTATCTGAAAAACGATAGGATTATCTAAATAAATACAAAACTAGTTTTTTCTACCGAAAGTAAGGAGCGACATTAAAGCTTAAAACCTACATAAATTATTCCTTATATGATGGGGGCTACTCCCTCCTCAGTACACCCCTCTCTACGCTAATGTTCGACCTTTTGTCTATCATTTTAAGAATGATTCTTGAAACACAAGGGACGTGTAATTGAATCAAAACTTTTTTTTAAAGTTCTTGAAAAGATTTTAGCGTAAAGAGAGCGGTATTGACGAAAGGGCAGCTCCCCTAATATATGGGATTATTTTTGATTGTTTTAAGTTTTAATGTGGCTCCTTACTTCAAGCAGAAGAAAACTTGTCTTTTTAGTTAATGAATGAAAGAGCGATAAGTTTACAATTTATTTTTTACTTATGACCAAGGCACATCGTGTAGAAAGGGTTGTCGTTGAAACTTCAAAAGCGGCTCGATCGGAAATTGAAAGCTCTAATAAGAATCATAAGTGATTGGAAGGCGAACATCCCCCCCCCACGCCCTTCATTTCCCCAAACATGTCCAATCAAAATTTTGAGATTTCTATTTTGTTCAGCATATATTAAAAGTTTCAGTAATTATGTTTTTGTGGATGAACCCCCCCCCCCAAAAAAATCTTTCATGGCAAGGGCTACGAGTTCTGCCAGGTCCCCATTATTAACATATAAGATTTCTATGGAAGGGTTGGTTTTATAAACTTTGGAGGGGACTCACTGGATTAAAAATCAGATGTTCTAGTGCTATTTTTAAGAGTCAGAAGTGGTCAGAGGAAACCAGCCAACCCCTACCACCCACGTCTTCTTTTCCCTAGATGCATCCAATAGAAATTTTGACATAGTAATTTGTTGAAAAGGGTCGAAAGAACATATAACAATGCCCTGAGCGTTTACACAACCCCTAAGAGCCATAAGGGTTGTAAGTTATGTCCCAGAGGCATTTTAGGTTTTATGGAATGGGTAGTCGTATAAACTTCAGATGGGGCTCATTTGATTGAACTTTAGTGCCCTTTATAAGAGTCAATAGTGATTTGCGCGCACCCCCCCCCCGCCTATCATTTCCGAAAAACAGCATCCAATCAGAATTTGTTGACATCTATTTTGTTCATCATTGTTCAAAGGTCCAGTAATTATGTCTTTGGGGATGTCACTCCCCTGATTGAAGGGCAACCCAGCTTACCTAGTGCTCCGCAACGTCGCTTGACTCCTGGATTTTACCTTATGACATGGGCAAGAAATAGTCAGATTTGCGAAAAGCTACCAAAAGAAGTCAAAATGCTGACCCTCATGCCGGCCATACCTGTCAAGTGGAGCTCTCGTAGGAAGATGAGCCTTAAGCTCCAACAATTAGTTTTTAACTCTTTAGATGTTTTTATGACTTTTGTGCTTTGAAACTAGTTCATTCTGTATGGATGTACTAAATGAATTTTTTTCGTTTTCAATATATTCGATGTTAACTGACCGCTTAGAAAGAGGTTTACAAGTCGTAAAAAAACTAGTTTCTGAGATTTCAAGATGGATATATTATAGACAAAATATGGACATAATTTGGCTGAAAAGGACACGTTTTTGGATGCTCAAGAGACATATTCATTGACCAAAAAGTTGGCAACCCTGCTGATAATAAGTCATTACCACTCTGTGGCAGATACTGGTTTCAACAACAAAAGTAGTCGTAACTGAATGGTTTCAAAATATTTATCTAAAGAAAAAGTACCGTTTGTTACTAAAGTTTTTTTCTAATTTAATTGAAATCCTGATTAAACCAAATCCTAAACCATGTGCCTGATGTTACACTGTTACACTGACCTCATCTAGAGCAAAGCTTAAAATTATAAAAATTCAAACTTAATTATACACGAAAGCATATTCTCAATTGTCATTTTCATTACCCATGTCTGTTCTAATTGCTGGTAATTAGTAAGAATAGTCAGAACACTTGTGATTCGTTTTAGATTGACTAAATTATAAGATTTTTTCGTTCTATTTATGGTATTTTACACATTTGGGATATAATCAGTTAATGTCTTTGTTGCATGCACTAGACCATTTTTGAACATCATTAAATTTGGATTTCATGCAGTAGAAAGAGCTATTAAAACCGTGCTCTGTCATTAGGCCTAATGGACTTAATTCAAATATTTATGTCTGTAAAACTGGCAAACTGTGTAAAAGGATTGCCGATTTTAATCATTTCCACATCAGCAGGGCCATATCCATTTTTTTGGGGGCGGGGAGGGGGGGGTTACAAAAGGATTTTTATCGGGGAGGTTTACGAAAAAACTTTAAAATGCATCAAAAATTTGTTTATATTCATTTTGTTACGTTTTCACGAGTCGGGCAAAAATTTCAGCGGGGGATTCAGACCCCCAACCCCCCTCTTTAATACGACCTTGCACATCATAAACTATTTTGTCCTTTGAGCACAAATCTCATTTGAAGGAACTTCAAGGGAAATGTGGCCCTTGAGGACGTTCGATAACGTAGATGTCATTTTGTCAGTTTCAGCGTTGGCTTTCTGTCTTAAAGGCAAAGGGCCTACTATCAAATTTTCCCAGCACCACAGGGAACTTCCAAAGCAATTTTGGTAAATATTTATAGGGGGATCTTAAATGTGTCGACATTTCAAAAAGCTAACGACAGGCTAGTTAACCTCTTACCAATTATTAAGCAAAACCCTGTCAATTTTATGTGCATACAGAATAAATGATACAGTAATACTATTTTATGCATTATATACATATATACTAATAATAGCCCAAATTTGTTCCTCAAGTATTATGTTTTTATCATGCCTAGAAATATTTCATTAGGATTATCCTGACTTCACTTTTTGAGTAGTCGGTGATATAAAAAACAGGTACTGAATTTACTTTCCAACCTCTTTTTTACAGTAATTTCCGCTCATTTTAAGTTTCTTTTCTGTAAAGTTATCTTTCTGCTAAGTTCATTTTTGTTAACGTTCCTTATACGTATTATCTAATAACAATTTAATTACAATAACAGTTCCAGTAACAACTCATAACAAAACAAACTATTAAAAATAAAGGAGTTCCATCTAAACGATTTTGACAACATTATCGTTCTGTATCTATGTATATAAGTGAAGCTTTGAACCAACAGGACTACAAGACGTGATTAAAGATAACAAATAATTATTGTTCTAATTAACATGTATTCTTAAAATATTAATATCAGGCACCCTAGTGTTGGTGTGAGGGAAACAGCCAGGTTTTCCAATCGGGATTACTCAGGTTCAATCCCCCGTGGCGCAAGGGAATTCTCTACACATTGAATATATATAATTTTTTGCTTATTATCAATATTTAATACTATTATGATTAGTATTTCAAAAGGTGATCTTTTGTCCTTTATTTAAAAGGGTGCTTGCTACTACAAACAAACAACAGTTTTAGTTGGTCATGCTTTTTGAGTTTTAGTTTTCCCTCATTATAAATTTGCTCTAATTTATACAAGTTGCTCATGGTTTACATTGTTTACATAAGGTCTTTTTTTTGGGGACTGGAAGTAAAAATAAGCAAATATGACGGGAAACAAAAGAAGTGTATTCCTCTCCTAGCGATTGGTCTCAAAGGCAAACCCCGTCAAAGAATTTTGAAAAATTTAGTCCTCGACGACATCTTCTCTCTTTCAAAGACCTATATATATATATATATATATATATATATATATATATATATATATATATATATATATATATATATATATATATATATATATATATATATATATATATATATATATATATATATATATATATATATATATATATATATATATATATATATATATATATATATATATATATATATATATATATATATATATATATATATATATATATATTTCTTGGGATATTGCTGAGATGCCTTATAAGGAATTAGCATTAACACAGTGCATTTTGATTTAATTTTAAGGCAACATTTAGTTTTTAAACATAATGGGTAAATGGGAGGGTGGACGTGAAAGGGGGGACTAGTTGCCCTCCAATCACTTTCGACTATTAAAAAGGGGATTAGCCCTATCTATTTTCAATCGAATGAGTCCTTTTAGAAGTTCCTAAGAGAAAGCCTTCGATACGAAGTGCCCTGGTCTAAAAAAAAAAAGAGAGAAAAAATAATAATAATACATTGTACCCACGTCAATTTTTACTATAAAAATGTCAAGCCTTCAAATCCCTTTTGACTATTAAAAAGGGTACTAGCCCTTTCAATTTTTAATATAATGATCCCTTTTTGAGTTTCTACGACAACGCTTTCTATAAACACCTTATATGCCCCCAGGGCATAAATAACAATCCGTGCCCTGAGGGCTCTGAGGGGGTTGTCATCCTCAAAAACCTAAGTTCTAGAACTTACAACTAGGCTAAACAATACGAGTACCTCAAAATGTTGAGAATAGGTGTTTGGCGAAATGGTGGACATGATAGGGGCGTTAGTTGCTCTTCAATCACCTTCAACTATTAAAAAAAGTACTAGCCCTTTCAATTTCCAATCGAATGAGCCCTTTTGAAGTTTCTACGACAACGCTTTCTATAAAAACTAATATGCCCCCAGGACATAAATTACAACCCTTGCCCTGAGGTATGGGGGTTGTCATCCCCAAAGACCTAGTTTCCAGAACTTCCAACTACATTGAACAAAATGGCTATCTCAAAACATGTGTTTGGGGAAAAGGTGAGCGTAAGAGGGGGGTTAGTTGCCCTTCAATCACTTTCGACTATTAAAAAGGGCACTAGCCCTTTGAATTTCCAATCGAACGAGCTTTTTTTGAAGTTTCTACGACAACACTTTCTATAAAAAACCTTATATGCCCCTGGGGCATAACTTACAGCCCTTGCCCTGAGGGCTGTGGTGGAGTGTCCTCCTCAAAAACATAATTTCTATGTAAAAATCAACTACGATGAACAAAATGGCTATCTCAAAATTTTGACTGAATGTGTTTAGGGAAATGGTGGGCGTGGAAGGGGTGTTACCTGCCTTCTAATCACTTTCGACTATTAAAAAGGGCACTAGCCATTCCAATTTCCAATGGAATAAGCCACTTTCGAACAACTCCTTCGATACGAAATGCCCTTTTATGGAAAAAAATAAAATAAAAATACATTGTGCGAACATTGTTCTTTACTTAGGCACTTCATATGGAAGGGGCCGTTGTATAAACTTAAAGGGGGCTCATTCAATTGGAAATCGAGAGTTCTGGTGCCCTTTTTAAGGGTCAAAAGTGATTGGAAGGCAACTAACACCCCTTCCATGCCCACCATTTCCCCAAACACATCCAATAAAAATTTTGAGATAGCCATTTTGTTCTATATACTTAATTTCCAGATAAAAATTATGTTTTTGAGGAAGATACTCCCCCCATAACCCTCGGGGCAAGGGTTGCAAGTTTTGCCCTGGGGGCTTATATGGTTTTTATAGAAAGCTTTGTCTTAGAAACTCCAAAAAGGGCTCATTCAATTGAAAATTCAAAGGGCTAGTGCCCTTTTTAACAGTTGAAAGTAATTGAAGGGCAACTAACCCCCCTCTCACGCCCACCGTTTCCTGAAACAGATCCAATCAATATTTTGAGATAGCCATTTTGTTCAACGTAGTTGAACATTCTGGAAATTAGGTCTTTTGAGAATGACAATCCCCCACAGCCCTCAGGGTAAGGGTTTTGGGTTATGACCTGGGGGCATATAATGTTTTTATAGAAAGCTTTGTTGTAGAAACTTCAAATAGGGCTTATTCGATTGGAAATTTAAATGACAAGTGCCCTTTTGAATAGTCGAAAGTGATTGGACTAACACCCCTTCCACATCCACCATTTTCCCAAACACATCCAATCAAAATTTTGAGATAGACATTTTGTTCAACGTAGTTGAAAGTTCTGGATATTATATCTTTGAACAGGACACTCGCCCCATAGTTTTCAGGGCAAGGTTTATAAGTTATGCCCTGGGGGAATATATGGTTCTTATTGAAGGAATGCTTGTATAAACTTCAGAGAGGGCTCATTTGATTAGAAATTGAAAGTTCTTTTTAAGCGTCAAAAGATATTGGAGGGTAACCAGCCCCCCCCCAAGCCGTTTTTTCCCAAATACATCCGATAAAAATTTGAGATAGCTATTTTGTTAAAAATAGTTCAAAGATCATATAACAAAAACTCCGGTGTCAAAACAACCCCCCCCCCCCCCAGAGCCCGGGGGTAGGCATTGTAAGTTATGCCCTGTGGGCATATATGGTTTTTATGGAAGGGATGCTCGTATAAACTTCAAAGAGGGTGAATTTGATTGAAAATTGAAAGTTCTAGTTTAGCTTTTTAGAATCAAAAGTTATTGGAGTGCAAGTAGCCCTCCCATGCCCCTTTTTTCTCAAATACATCCGATAAAAATTTTGCGATAGCCATTAAATTAAAAATTGTTCAAAATTCAGATAACAATAGCTCAGGTGTCGACACAATCGCCTAGGGCCCAGGGACAGGCGTTGTCAGTTATGCCCAGGGGCATATATGGTTCTTATGAAAAGGAGGCTCGTAAAAACTTCAGAGAGGGCTCATTTGATTGGAAATTGAAAGTTTGAGTTCATTTTTTAATATTCAAAAGAGATCTGAGGGCAACTCGCCCCCCCCCACGCCTTCTTTTTCCAAACCCAACTGATGAAAATTTTGAGATATACATTTTTTTAAAAAAAAATAGTTAAAAGGTCAGATAAGAAAAACTTCGGGTTCAATACAACCGCTCCAGGGCCCTGGGGAAGGCGTTCTAAGTTATGCCCTAGAGGCATTTATGGTTCTTATGAGTGGGATGCTCGTATAAACTTCATAGAGGGCTCATTTGATTGGATATTGAAAGTTCTTGGTCACTTTTTAAGAGTCAAGAAATTTAAGGGCAACTAGTCCCCCTCCCCCACACCCTTTTTTCCCCAAAGCCATCCACTATAAATTTTTAGATAGACAGTTTTTTTTAAATTGTTCAAAAATTAGATAACAAAAACTCCGGTGTCAACGCAACCCCCACGGGCCCGGGGGGTAGGTGTCGTAAGTGTTGTCCTAGGGACATATATGGTTCTTATGACAGGGGTGCTCGTATAAGCTTCAGAGAGGGCTCATTTGATTAGAAATTGAAAGTTATAGTTCACTTTTTAAGAGTAAAAGATATCCGAAGGCAACTAGCCCCCCCCCCCCTACACACACCCTTTTTTCCCCAAACCTATCTGATAAAATTTGTAAAATAGCCATTTCATTAAAAATAGTTCAAAGGTCAGATAAGAAAAACTCCTGTGTCGACGCAACCCCCCAAGTCCCGGAGGCAGGCATTGTAAGTAATGCTCTAGTGGCATATATGGTTCTTATGGAAGGGATGCTCGTATAAACTTCAGAGAGGGTTGATTTGATTGGAAATTGAAACTTCTCGTTCACTTTTTAAGAGTCGAAAGAGATCGGAGGGGAACGACCCCCCCCCACACGCCCTAAATGCATCAGATAAAAATTTTGCCATAGACATTTTGTTAAAAATAGTTCAAAGTTCAGATATCAAAAACTCCTGTGTCGACACAGCCCCCCAGGGCCCGGGGGTAGGCGTTGTAAGTTATGCCCTGGGGGCATATATGGCTGTTATGGGAGGGATGCTCGTATAAACTTCATAGAGGGCTCATTTGGTTGGAAATCGAAAGTTGTAATTCACTTTTATGAGTAAAAAGTGATCAGAGGGCAGCTAAGCTCCCCGCACACTCAATTTATTTTTTCTTCAGAGGCACTTCTTATAGTAGGGGTCATCGTATAAACTTCAAAGAGGGCTCATTCGAATGAAAATCGAGAGTGCTAATGCCCTTTTTAAGAGTCAAAAGTGATCGGAGGGCAACTAGCCCCCCCAAGCTCTTATTCCACAATTATATCTGATAGAAAATTTGAAGTAGCTATTGCATCAGATAAAATTTTTGAGATAGTCATTTTGTTAAAAATAGTTCAAAGGTCAGATAACAAAACTTTGATGTTGACACAGCCCCCTTGGACCCGGGGACAGGCGTTGTAAGTTATGCCCAGGGGGCATATAAAGTTCTTATGTAAGGGATGCTAGTATAAATTTCAGAGACAGCTCATTTGAGTGGAAATTAAAAGTTCTAGTTCACTTTTTATAAATCAATAGTTATCAGAGGGCAGCTACCCCCCCCCACACCCTTTTCCCCCAAATGTATCAGATAAAGATTTTGAGATAAACATTTTGATAAAAATAGTTCAAAGTTCAGATAACAAGAACTACGGTGTCGACACAGCCCCAAAGGGCCCGGGGGCAGGCGTTGTAAGTTATGCCCTGGGAGCATATAACGTTCTTATGGAAGGGATGGTCGCATAAACTTCAAAGAGGGCTCATTTGATTGAAAATTTAAAGTTCTAGCTCACTTTTTATAAGTCAAAAATGATAGGAGGGGAGCTAGTCGCCTTCCCCCACCCCTTTCCCCCAAATGCATTAGATAAAAATTTCAAGATAGACATTTTGTTACAAATATATCAAAGTTCAGATAAAAAAACCACCGGTGTCGACACAGCTCCACGGGGCCCAGGGCAGGCTTTGTAAGCTATGCCCTGGGGGTTTATGGTTGTTACGGAAGGGATGCTCGTATAAACTTCAAAGAGGGCTCATTTGTATGGAAAGTGAAATTTCTAGTTCAATTTTTAAGAGTCAAAAGAGATCGGAGGGCAAATATCCCCCCCCTCCACGCTTTTTTCCCCAAATGCATCAAGTAAACAATTTGAGACAGCCATTTTGTTAAAAATAGTTAAAAGGTTAGATAACAAAACTCTGGCGTCAACAAAACCCCCCAGGGCCCAGGGGCAGGCGTTGTAAGTTATGCCCTGGGAGAAAATATGGTTCTTATAAAATGGATATGTGCATTAACCTCAGAGAGGGCTCATTTGATTGGAAATTAAAAGTTCTAGTTCACTTTTTCAGAGTCAAAAGAGATCGGAGGGCAACTAGCCCCTCGCCTCCACGCCCTTTTTTCCCCAACCCCATCCGATAAAATCTGATTAATTAATGTTGACATTCTACGGTGAATGTCCAAAATTCCCTTTTCTCTGCTTGGATTAAATTAGTTCAGGTCCTTATAAGTATTTCTAGTGCAAAGTTTTGGGTGAATGAAGAGGGGTATTATTGATCATATGGATGGGAGCCAGCGTTTACCTCTCAAAAAAGTACGCCCCCCCCCCGTGGAAAATACCGCCCTCCCCTTCACGGAAAATGTAATGTTTGTCTGTTTGAAATTTGTGCCTCCTGTAACAAGAGGGGCTAAAAAGGGCAATATTTATTGAATGGCCTTAGACTTATATAAAACTTTGGGCTATGAGGATCCAAATGCAGAAAAAAAAGTGTCAAAAGTCTTTTCCCCACCCTCTTTAAATGGAAGGGGCTAATCAAAAGTAAGGCTCTAGTATATAGTCAGTCCCTCGGTACCTTTTGAAAGGTATATTTCATGAAAGAACTCAAAACTTACAAACTCGGGAGGGGACTCATTCGACAGCAAATTGAAAGCTCTTGTGCCCTTATTAAAGACCAAAAATTACTGGAGGGTAGTCAGCCTCCCTCACGATTCAATTTCTGCTATCCTGCACTCCTTTAACCCCTCTGATATCGAATCAAATTTTAAGATATCTGTTTTGTTAAAAAAATTCGAAATGTCTAATAGGTTTGCCTTCGGAGTTGAGATCACCCCAAAGCCCAAATGTTAAATTTTATCTTACCTTGCTATTATAAATGAACCCCCAGAAACACAAAAAAAATAAGATAAAACAAAAATGTAAAAATAAACACTATAAGGTATTCCACATCACATATTCTGGCTATGTTTGGTAGAATATATCAAAATTCACTCTTGTTTCATTATTTTCATTTGTATTACTTTCTCTGTGGCTGCTCAATAATGCGTGTGCGAGAGGGATCCCCCCCCCACCAGTGTCTACGCTATAGTTTCATTTTTATCTCAAGGCTTAAAAATGAAGGCAATGCGATAAAAGTATAACTCAAAATAACATACATAGAATAATATATGCACATAACACGGAACGATTAATCAAAATTGCATATTATGAGTAGGGGCTCACCCAAATCAAGGGCCAGGGGGCTCACCATTGCACAATCTAAGAAATCAATCCTGCAATAATTGAAAATATAAAGTATTTTTGAGTTTTTTAAGTACTTCCAGAACTCAAGCGGCCCAAAATTCTACAGCCTGATGAGTCTGTATAATCACCTAAATCGGAAACGGAGAAGCTCCGCCCCTGAATTATTCTCCAACCTCCCCCTCCCCGTCCCCTTCTTTCTACGCTAGAGTTTTCTTCTGTATTGCAACTACGCTGCCCCCCCCCAAAGACTTTAATAAGGTAAAGTTTTGTATGGGAAGAAAGTTAAAAGTTTCAAGAAACTTCGAGGGGACGTTAAGACACATCAAAATACACTAGTTAGAACTAGATAAGGAATTGGCTATCCAATTACTCCCAGAAGTTCTCTCAAAATGAAAATGCTAAAATACTTAAAATTACTGCCATACTTAAAACAAGGTTAAAATACAAACTTTGCGATAGATACAAAATTGTATCTATCCGATCCGATTAAGCTCAAATCCAAACAGTCCTGATGTCTCTGAGTCAACAAATGAAATGGTCTAACCACCCTATTGAATATATTTTTTCGATCCATTCATTGTTGTGCAGAGTTGCCACCGTCCGGGAGCGGCCCGCTCAACAGGACTTGGGCCAATCGTGTAATAGCTCTCAGGGCGCAGAAGCAGGATTAATTTGATATAGTGAAGAAAAGTGTTTTTTCGGTGCCTTCATTGTTCACGCACGTCCGTGCTGTTTGAGAAACGCATGTTGAGCGTCATAGCCACACGGTTTTATGTAAACTACGCTTACAATGAGGGAACAAGACATAGCAAGGACGAGTGGAGACCTCTATACCCACTCGTTTTCTAATGTCTTTCCTTGTTATTCGCTTAGATGTTCTCATGGCGTTCCAGGTTTAACTTCTGTATTTCAGCCGTTTCCCCGTGTTCTTCCTTTGGGTTTTGCCTTCTTAGTCTCAGGTTTTTTCTATAATTAAAAGTTAGTAAGATTCTCAAGGTCAGGGAAGTCGCGAATACGAAACATACGGTCAGTAGTATGTTCCACCAAAAATTGATTGAGAATAATCCGTATCTATCATCCACGAACGTTAATCTTTGGTCTTCATTTGTAAATAGGGGAATCTGGGAGTCTAATGCTTATCTTATTTTTTTAAGCATTAATGTCCCTTTAATCTTTTCTATTTTGGACTATATCGAGGTTTTCATTTCCTCACTTTCTATATTCGGAATAGTGTACGACAGGTTAATTGCCTTGAAATTGACTATTTTGGGACATAATATGTTTTTGGTCTTATTAATTACTGGCGTTTGAACACTTGACTATTTAGTTACCAGTTGACATCCTTGTTTTATGGTTATCGTACACAAATCTTATAATAGTAATTCGGAACTGTAATTTGGATCTATTCTTTCTGTATTATTATAACAAGACAAAGTTCCAACAATTTCTCTCGGAACAGAAAATAACCAAAAGTCATTTCTAAGGTGTATGAACATTTCTCGTTTAGTACTTCCTATCACGGCTTCTTTCAGTTGGACTGGATACATCGTACTGGAATAGTACGGGTGACTTTTTATGTTAAAGGAAATTATTCGAATTAATTATATTCAGTGTGACTTTTTAATTAGAATTGGTTTTCGGGAGCAGATATATATTGAACAGACTGTGTCAGATTGTTTTGATTCGTGCGAAGCCTTGATATATGTTGAACAAAATTTTTCTATAGCATTTTTATAATTGTATGATTTTTACTTGTGAGCTAAAAGTTATTTAAGCTATTATTTCTTTATGATGTCTATCTATAATTTTTTTTTGTATTTTTAAGGGTATTTTAATCTGTCCGGTTTCTTAACCGTTCTACCTGACTGTGTCGTTACTTTTTCTTCTGTTTCTTGCAGTTTTTTCTTTTTAGGTTTTGCTAGCGGTTGCAGATAAAATTTTTGTATTGTTTTTTCAAAAATTATTTACTGTTTAACTTTTTTTACTTAGCGTGCGCGGCTTCTGAAGTCGGTTTTGATTTCCCTATTTCTTTAACTACTATATGGTCTGATTTGCCGCCAGACTCTTCGGAACTGGTTTCCGATGATTCCGCATTAGAACTTTTAGAAGTGATACTTCGCGTTTTTGAGGTATCACCTGCCCTCCCTTCGTAAATTTCTACTCCTCTGGAAGTAGAAGGTTTATTGTCTAAGTCATCACTTTGAGTTTTCTACTCGGGAGATTTGAAAGATTCTTGAGAGCTTTGAGAGGAATCAGAAGTTTTTGCGGGGTTCCTTCACTGCTTAAATGCCATGTCTTCGGGGGGATGGGGCATTCTCTGCACTAGTGTTTCCCTCCGTAAAGTCCACTGTTTAGGCTTGACCTTGGACACAGTTATATCATGATATTATCCTTGCTGGTCATCCTTGGGAATTTTATTCTTAGGCAATGTACTTTGACTCTTTTTTAATGGGAAATTTATTAAATCCATAGCTTTTCACAGATTTGTTTCAATTGAATCTGTGGGAGGAGTTTTCTCTACAATAATACCCGGAGTTTCTACCGCTCTGTTGAATTCCTCCTCTAATGACAGTGGCCGCTCTATTGGTGTTGCAGGGGAAACTATATCGTCTGGGAATCTTTTGTGGGCACAAGGGGTCGAAATTCTATCAGAGAAAAATTGGGTTTTTGGAGATATCGTATAATCTAATTCTCCTGCGCTCTCCGATGATGAACTTTTTGGGTCTTTTGGAGTTTTTATTCTTACTGGTATTAGGGATTTTCTCTTGGGATTAACTAGATTTTTCATAGCTAAAAATTCTTCAAAGTTTTCCTCGTCACAATCATTCTCGAAATAGTCTTGCTTGAAATTATAGGGTTTTAGCTCTGCCAATCTTGATTTAGGGGGCTCATTTTCAGCATCTGACGAATCGGTAGAGGGGGGACGCGATACCCATCTTTCTGGAAATTTTGCTCTCTTTATTCGGCTAACATGCGCCTTGTAAGTTCTTCCACTATTGGGGTTCCCCATTTTAAAAGTATAATCGTTATCGTACTTTTTGACTATTCTGTATGGTCCAGAATATTTGTTGGAAAGTTTTTTGCCTTCTGTCTTTGCCTCGTTCTTTAGGTAGACGCAATCTCCTATCTTGAAATCTATGCTTCCCTTGACTTTGGGTTGGTTTCTTAGCTCTTGGTTTATTTTACATTTTTCCAACTCTTGCCTAACTATCTTATAAGTTTTCCTCATCCTATTTATGAATTCTTGTTTGTAATCCTCCTAGTTATTGTAATATTGCCGGGACTCAATAATTTCATCATATGGGGTTATAAGATCACAACCAAAAATTACACAAAAAGGATTGTTTTTAGTTTTTTTTAAGTAAGCAGTATTGATTACTCTAGTTAAGTAAGGTAAGAATTGATCCCAAATGTTCCTGTTGTCTTTTGTATAGATGCTTAACACATTCGAAAATATTTTATGCTTATTTTCTATTTTACCATTAACTTGTGGGTGATATGGGGAAGTCACTAATTTCTCTATGTTAATAAAACTCATTAAGTCTTTTGTTACTTTTGAAACAAAATTACTTCCGTTGTCACATAAAACCTTACTGGAATGCCAAATTTTAAAAATAATTTCGCTAACGCCTTACTTGTGGCGTAAGCGCCTTGATTTTTTAATGCTTTTGCAAAAGTAAATCCTGAAAAGTGATCTATAACTGAAAGAATACAAGTATGACCTCTGTTGGAAACAGGCAAGCCTCCACTGGTTCCATATAAATCAAATGAGACAATATCGAAGGGGAATCTCGCTACCGGGACTCTTCCAATAGGAGGATTAGGATAAGTTTGGGTTTTTTTTCTTAAGTTACACGCTTCGCATGTAATTACAAATTCCTTAAGTTTTTTTTACTGCCGATGGCACGTAAAAATATTGTTTTAATTTATGGAAAGTTTTTGTTACTCCTAAGTGTTCACCTATGTCTGAATTAAAATATTCGAATGCAGGTATTATTAAGTTTTGGGATAAGACAGGTATTATTGAGGTTTGGTTTGTATTTGCTATAGCAGTCACGTTTCTGCAAAGTATTTCTTCATCAAGATCATAGTAAAAATTATATATCTCTTTTCTAAGAGTTTTGAATTTATCTGGTAACGCCTCATCATTCACAAAATAATTAATAAGTGCTAGACACATTTCGTCCTTTTTTTGCTTTCTTTTTATATTTTCTAAAGACAAGGGACAATAGTTAACCTTATTTTCTTTTACTGTGTCTTTGTTGGAATAAATTTACTTTTTCAGGCCGGCATTTTAAGTTGCCCTGTCTGAATTTCTCGAACACCTTAGCTAATATTGCTGCGTGTTGTTCAGCGTTATCTCCCATGCATATGACATCATCAACAAAATGAATGATATTCTTTAATCCTCTTAACAGGTTTCATAAGGGTCTATATTGCGTGCTTGAATTTGTTTTAAGTCCAAGATGTATTTTTAAGTATTCATATGAACCACATTCGGTCGTAGAAAACGCAGTTTTATAGACATTTTTTTCGGCTATTTTCACTTGGTGGTAGCCTTGGGTGAGGTCCAAAGAAGTAAAAATTTTGCTTTTGCTCGAGATAGAGTCAAGAATTTCATCTATTCTTGGTAAAGGAAATTTATCGCTAACTACTTGTTTGTTAAGGGCTCTATAATCTAAAACAAGTCTTAGATCGCCATTATTCTTTGGTACCCAGACCACTGGTGCAGAATATGGACTTATACTGGAGCGTTTAATTTCATTTTTTTCTAATTCATGAATTTTATTTTTTAACCATTCTTTGTGCTTATAAGGCACACGATATGGCTGTTTTGCTACAGGATTAACAGTCATTGAAATTGAATGTTCATAAAATGGTATCAGTCCGATGTTATATTCAGATGCGGAAAATACATCTTTAAAATTACATAATAATTCGCATAATTTTTTCTCAGGCTCAAAATCTGCAATATGATCCATATTAAATTTATGAAAGAATTGCGACTTGGTTAGAGGGTATTTGTTAATTGAGGTTTTATTGTCATTTACTAGGTTTCTTTTGGAATTTTCCCATTCATCTAAATCATTCTCCGAGAAAACTTGGATTTGAATTAAACACGTCCCCTTTTTTATTTTAATTGTATCATTTTCGTGGTTATTAGTTACCCAAATAAAATTTTATCCTTTGTCGTAAGCTATAATCTGTTCTTCACATAGCAGATTTTTGGGAATTTCATTTGATGGGATCGCAAGCCATATTTCAGATTCGCTTTCTACTGGTTCAATCATCTGTGATATTTGAATTATTTGCATTGTTTTGGGGATCTTTGTTTTCCGTATCGCGAACCCGTACAGTTTCTCTTCACTATTATTGTCTAATAGGTTCATATTGGCACTATGCTGCGTCATTGCGGCATCTTATGGCGTCATATTGGGTTTTACTATGTTTTTCCATAATTCCGCTATTTTCTTGATTTCGTTTGACCTATACTGTCACATATCTCCTATTTTTACTTTTGCAGATTCAATACATTTACTATTTGAATTTACTTCATTTCTGCAATGTTTCTCAGAATAATTGAACAAATTTCTGATTATGCCATGTCCTCCTTGCGAGACATGAGGTTCAAAAGATTGCGACATTATACTGCCAGAAATTTTATTTACTGTTACGTTCTCTTAGTAACCTCTGTTACAATTTCTTAAGGTAGAAATTCCTTCCCCTACCTTAACCGGGTAGACAAGACTTTCGTTTGCTACGTCTAATAATATTCTATTAGACCTTAAAAAATTTGCGCTGATGATGGCTTCATACGGAAAGTTATCGCATATTATAAAATTTGTCGGAAAGATTCTATTATCCCTTTTTACTTTTAACTGACTGGCCGACACCAGAGATCAAGGATTCTGCGGAGAAGGAAGACGAGACCCCAAAAAACGAAAACACCGGTGATGTTTCTGGTAGTTCGAATATGGCAGTCCTTTTTTCCAGGAAATGACGAGCCTCATCCTAAGGCAGGCCCTAGAAAACAACAAACAAAGGAAGGAAAAGAGGCAGCAGCTCAATCCTCACAGGCTCACCCGTGAAAGAGATAATCAAAGAAGTAGCTAGGGAGCGAGAAGCAAAAAAGAGAAAGTTAATACTAAGAAAACATAAGGGGATTCAAAGAAAGTGATGATACAAGAAATCAAGAAAACAGGGGGAAAGTTAAAAGATTGGATATCAGGCTAGACTCAGAACTTAATGTGGTATCATCTGTCGAATATGGTGAGAGGTCTGATGAATTGCTCCATGTTGGAAGCAACGAAGAAGAAGAAGACTTGTTAATTAGCATATTTGATTTTGTCCTTGTCAAGCTTCGATCCAAGACCAGATTGTGATACGTTGTAGGATAAGTAAACGAAGAATTAGGGGAAAAATCACCATATAGGACATGAAAAGACTCAATGGAGGGCGAAAATTCATCTGGACTGAAGAGACCTCGGTAGCAGAGAAAATCTGTGTAGTTCTTAAGCTGAGATTCCTAGTTGCGTTACGAGGACAGAGGTGCCAAGGAATTCTCTTTTCAGGAAGATTTGAGTGAATTTTTTCCACAGTTCCACTGAGTCTTTCAGTGACGTCTTTTAAGAAATATCTAACTGAATATCGCTATAGTTTTATGACGTTTTTGAATATTGCTTACTTTTATATGCTTATATTCGAAAGTTCAGTAAAAAGGTAAGAAAATATGTGCCTACCCTTGAGATAACATTATGTCCCTGTTTACCCCATCATTATGTCCCAGTTATGGAAGGTATCGTGATTACTGGGACAAAATGACTGACTCTAGACTTTTGCAAGTTTCAAAATAAGTAACAACGCTAAAAATTGGTAAAAATTTCTGGAGAAACTAAATGTGTAGGGTATCGGTTTGTCTTTAAAGCATTTAGATAGCTTTATCGAGACTCGGGGAATACCCAAAGAAGAATTTTTGTCCCAGTTATATATATATATATATATATATATATATATATATATATATATATATATATATATATATATATATATATATATATATATATATATATATATATATATATATATATGTATGTATATATATATATATATATATATATATATATATATATATATATATATATATATATATATATGTGTGTGTGTGTGTGTGTGTGTGTGTGTGTGTGTGTGTGTGTGTGTGTGTGTGTGTGTGTGTGTGTGTGTGTGTGTGTGTGTGTGTGTGTGTGTGTGTGTGTGTGTGTGTGTGTGATGTGTGTGTGTGATGTGTGTGATGTGTGATGTGTGATGTGTGATGTGTGTGTGATGTGTGATGTGTGTGTGATGTGTGTGTGTGTGGTGTGTGTGTGTGTGATGTGTGTGATGTGTGTGTGTATTTGTGATGTGTGTGTGGTGTGATGTGTCTGTGTGTGTGTGTATATATATATATATATATATATATATATATATTCCAAAAATGAAAAAATTCATATGGTTCAGCTCAAACAAAATTACTTCGCAAAAACATTTTTTTTTACTTGTCATTTGGCAAAATATTTCAAATATAAAACATTTGTAAAAGTGTCATTAAATGATTTAGTAGTGTCTCAATTTTGTCAGGGTTTGATATATTTCATATTAATTTGAGGTCAGAATTAATTGAGAGTAGAGGAAACTTGTAAAAAATTTTGGAATTGATAATTCTTCGAGAGACCTGAAACCTCAAATTCATCAGCAGATTCACGAGCTAAGTTCTAGTTCTAGCAGAGGCTCATATATTTCTGCCGGGTGAATTTTACCGGCTGCGCCAGTTCTGCCGGGTGAATTTTACCGGCTGCGCCAGTTCTGCCGGGTGAATTTTTCTGTTCTGCCAGATGAATTTTTCTTAGGCTAAGTGATAAACTAAGTAAGCTATAAAAATAATGAGAAAATCAAAAGGTTCCGCCGGGGAATTTTACGATCGCATCATCTGAGCTGTTATAGCTTATCTCGTGCCGTTGAGGGCTACAACGACTACTATGGTTCTCCTCCAAATCTATTATTGCACTACTTGTGGCGTTAAAGATTGTGGCATCGAGGCATGCGCCACAGCAACGGGGAGTAATGATAATGGGTGACCGCGAGAAATCAGATTCCTGGGAGCGTTACCGATGGAGACCTGCGAACTAGTTACCTGCTGTGCGATTAGATACAGACATATAAATAACACAAACACAAATAGAAAAGCAATAGTTTTATTTAAGACTTATATTTAGGTGTACAACAGTGCTTCACTTCAACTGACGACAATAGTGGCAATAATAATAATAATGACCAAATCTCTATAAGATAACAATAATGACCAAATCTCTACAATGACCGCGTCATAATGATAATTCTGACAAAATGAACGTCCAATAATAGTTCCGACAACTCAATGCTAATAATAATAATTCTGATCTACCAATGCCCCGAAAAAACACTTTTCTTCACTATATCAAATTAATCCTGCTTCTGCGCCCTGAGAGCTATTTCACGATTGGCCCAAGTCCTGTGGAGGGGCCGCTACCTTGTTATTATGTTTACCAACTCACTTCATTATGCCAACCGTTCATCCAATAATTTTTTTTTAATATTTTCGATGATTTAAACATTGATACTGCTCTTATAACTTAAACTTCCTGAGAAACTGTGTATCTAGCATTTTTTTTATTACCAAATATTTTAGAGAAATTCAAAACCGAATAGTGTCGTTGTGTGGCTGGGGCCAAAATGCAGCTTCTCTTTTTGCTGATTAAGAATTTAGACTAGTGGAAACGGGATTTGATCTTAATTAGGGGAAGTTTAATTTATGGCGGAATTATCTTTAGAAGGAAAGAATTTTATTTTTTTTTGTATTTTAAATATATCACATATTTCTCACGGTGCATAATAACCTTCCCATTATTTTATGACGTCCCGTCATTAGGAATTCCTTGTCTTTAGGGTTTTGAAATATTTACTATTTATTAACAATTTGTCCTACAAAGTTTCGACTGAGGTTGTTTTATCTTATATTCTTATGTAAGCTTAGTCACGAGTGCTAAAAATTTCCTATATTACTTTTATTATTTCATTACATATCCATTTATAATGATTAACTACCAGACTAAGATTTTATGTACTTCTATCCAAGCTACTATGCTAAAAATTTTTTTTCTACACCTAAAACTGCGGACTTTTACTTTTTTAACAAAGATGAGGTTGTTCTACTTTTACTTTGAAGTTTTTTTTGAAAGTTCACCTTTTACAAGTTTTTTATCCTTTTCTAAATATAGGATAATTTTGCTTTCCATCTAGGCTAAATTAAATGAACAGTATGACCACGTTATAAATAACTCTATATAAACATCTGACATTACACATAAGAGCTATTTAAAACACAAAACATTAAGTTTACCACGTTCACTGGTAAACCCTAGAACATTTTCACTGGGAATGTTTGCTATGTAATATTACTGATAAAATATTGGAACTTCTAAGTTTTCGACGTTATTAATATGTAACATATGCAAACTCACACCCATTTCATCACCATTGATGTCTTTTAGCGTACTCACTCCTTCTGTTTTTAAATTATTGTCCTTCATTTCTTTCGTCTTGGCAAAAATTTTAAAACACTCAAAATATAGTTTCCTCACAGAATAGTTCGAGTCTGATTATGTTGATTTTGGACGAAATGCTTTCTTTAATTGTCAAACGGGAAATGATACCTCCAGGTACAAGTATGTGGAATTTTGACGTCAGAGTTCATTCTCACCTGCTGTTTTTTGGATAGTTCAAAAGGTGCCTTATCGTCAAGGGGCTGAACACTGGGACTATTGAGACTTCGAACTTAATCTATTATCAACACACTCCAGATTGGGTTAATTTTTTTCTCAGCATATCTTTCTTGGGATATCTCAAAGTAAATAGAGAATGTAATTCCCGTATAGAATTGTTCTTTTTTGCACTTATAGATTACATTTCTCTTATAAAATTATTTGTGCCTGGATTTCGTCTATTAACTTTTACGGTGATTATTTGGTTAATCACAGGGGAATTGATGTTTGGATTTGGAATGGGTCTACATCAAACTTTAGTGACTGCTTCAACATATTGTCTTGAACTTGTGGGAGGGGTATATTGTCACTGAGGGTTTAGTCACTGGGGTAATTTTGGTTTCTGTAATTCAATGGTTGGTTTCCAGGTCCATTTTTCAGAAATTATCTCGTAACATTTATGGGATAACGGAGATATGAACTTTACGCATTTGATAGAGGTGATAGGATGGATTCCGAGAAATGGTCGAAAGGGATTCGACGCGTGAATCTGCGACACATAAATAATTATTGGGATCATCAAATATCATAACTATACATTCGTATGGTACATGGGTCCATAATGATTATCAAGGGTGATATTAATGAACTTATATCTTGTACTGGTCGATGGGGTTCTCAGGATTTATGTGTTTATATTGTTCGATAATGCACTGGATACTGAGATTCAAATATAGTGTTACCTGATACGTAATATGGTTTGTGGTCGACAAAACAAAGATCAAAAGGTAACTATAATTGTCGTAAACGATGCTAGGACGAAAATTGTTTGGAGTCTATTGTGAGTACTCTTCGTTGGTTGAGGTATGATGAAAATAGATGCTACTAGGTTGTATCTGCACTGGACTACGCATTATAATGATCGATTTCCAATTTGTCATTCCACTTCCTGTAATACAAATAACGAGGCCGAATCACACGTTCTTTAAAATCAAATTGTCATAATACATAATAAGCAATATTTAATGGTTAATCTTACGCTACAAGGTAATATTAAGCAAATCATAATGTTAATGCATAATTATTGGTGTAAAAAAAAATGACATTGTTACTTTAAATAAGGTCTCTTACTATTTTCCTTTGTATACGTTATTACAGACACTTTATCTTAATATTCTTCAATCCTTATTTAATGTTCCTTTAGTTTTAAAACCATCCTTTAAACATAAGTTACTCTACATTGTTTAGTTTGAGGTCTCAGTTCACAACATATTTCATGCCTTCATTGTTCTCGCACGTCCGTGCTGTTTGAGAAACGCATTTTTGAGCGTCATAGCCACACGGTTTTACGTAAACGACACTTACAATGAGGGAACTAGAAATAGCAAGGACGAGTGGAGACCCAATACCCACTCGTTTTCTATTGTCTTCCTTATTTCTTGTATTAGACTTCCTCCTAGGTATCTGGGTTTAACTTATGCATTTCAGTCATTTCCCCATGTTCTGCCTTCAGATTTTGCCTTTTTTGTCTCAGGACTATGTAAAAGTTAAAGGCCAGTAATATTTTCATGGTCAGGGAAATCGAGAATACGAAACATACGGTCAGTAGTATTTTCCACCAAAAATTGGTTGAGAATAATCTGTATCTATCATCCACGTACGTTAATCTTTGGTCTTCATTTGTAAATAGGGGAATCTGGGAGTCTAATGCTTCTCTTATTTTTGTAAGCCTTAATGTCCCTTTATTCTTTTCTATTTTGGACCATATCGAGGTTTTCATTTCCTCACTTTCTATATTGGGAATAGTTTACGACAGGTTAATTGCCTTAAAATTGATTATTTTGGGACTTATTATATTTGTGGTCGTGGTAATTAACGGCGTTCGAACAGTTGACTCTTTAGTTACAAGTCGACATCCCTGTTTTATGGTTATCGTACCCACATCTTGTAACAGTAATTCTATCCTGTAACTTGGATCTATTCTTTCTGTATTATTATAGCAAGACAAAGTTCCAACAGTTTCTCTTGGAACAGAAAATAACCTAAGGTGTATGAATATTTCTCGTTTAGTATATGGTCTGATTTGCCGTCAGACTCTTCGGAACTGGTTTCCGATTATTCCACATTAGAACTTTTAGAAGTGACGCTTCGTGTTTTTGAGGTATCACAAGCCCTCCCTTCGTAAATTTGTACTCCTCTGGAAGTAGAAGGTTTATTCTCTAAGTCCTCGCTTTGAGTTTTCAACTTGGGACATTTGAAAGATTCTTGAGAGCTTTCAGAGGAATCAAAATTTTTTGCAGGGTTCCTCCACTGCTTAAATGCCATGTCTTCGGGGGGATGGGGCATTATCTGCACTAGTGTTTACCTCCCTGAAGTCCACTGTTTAGGCTTGACCTTGGACACAGTTATATCATGATATTTTCTTTGCTGGTCATCCTTGGGAGTTTTATTCTTAGGCAATGTACTTTGACTCTTTTTTATTGGGATATTTATTAAATCCATAGCTTCTCGCAAGATTTGTTTTAATTTAATCTTTGGGAGGTGTTTTCTCTACAATAATACCTGGAGTTTCTACCGCTCTGTTCAATTCCTCCTGTAATGAAACGGGCCTCTCTATTGGTGTTGCAGGGGAAACCATATCGTCTGGAAATCTTTTGGGGGGACAAGGGATCGAAATTCTATCAGGGAAAAATTGGGTTTTTGGAGATATCGTATAATCGAATTCTCCTGCGCTCTCTGATGATGAACTTTTTGGATCTTTTGGCGTTTTTATTCTTACTATTATTAGGGATTTTCTCTTGGGATTAACTAGATTTTTCATAGCTAAAAATTCTTCAAAGTTTTCCTCGTCACTATCATTCTCGAAATAGTCTTGCTTGAAATTAAAGGGTTTTAGCTCTGCCAATCTTGATTTAGGGGGCTCATTTTCTGCATCTGACGAATCGGTAGAGGAGGGACGCGGTACCAATCTTTCTGGAAATTTTGCTCTTTTTATTCGGCTAACATGCGCCTTGTAAGTTTTTCCACTATCGGGGTTCACCATTTTAAAAGTATAATCGTTATCGTACTTTTTGATTATTCTGTATGGTCCAGAATATTTGTTGGAAAGTTTTTTTGCCTTCCGTCTTTGCCTCGTTCTTTAGGTATACGCAATCTCCTATCTTGAAATCTATGCTCCCCTTGACTTTGGGTTGGTTTCTTAGCTCTTGGTTTATTTTACATTTTTCCAACTCTTGCCTAACTATCTTATAAGTTTTCCTCATCCTATTTATGAATTCTTGTTTGTAATTCTCCGAGCTATTATAGTATTGGTGGTATTCAATAATATCTTCATACAGGGTTCTTAAATCACTACCAATAAGTAAATAAAATGGATTGTCTCTGATTGTTTCTAAGTTAGCAGCGATGATGATGCTGGTCAAGTAAGGTAAGAATTGATCCCAATCGTTCCTGTTGTCTTTGGTATAAATGCTTAATACATTCGAAAATATTTTATGCCTATTATTTATTTTACCATTAGCTTGTGGGTGATATGGGGAAGTCACTAATTCCTCTATGTTAAGAAAACTCATTAAGTCTTTTGTTACTTTTGAAACAAAATTGCTTCCTGCGTCACTTAAAACCTTATTTGGAATGCCAAATTTTAAAAATAATTTCGCTAACGCCTTACTCGTGGCGTAAGCGCCTTGATTTTTTAATACTTTTGCAAAGGTAAATCCAGAAAAGTGATCTATAACTGAAAGAATACAAGTGTGCCCTCTGTTGGAAACAGGCAAGCCTCTACTGGTTCCATATAAATCAAATGAGACAATATCGAAGGGGAATCTCACTACCGGGACTCTTCCCATTGGAAGATTAGGATAAGCTTGGGGATTTTTTCTTAAGTTACACGCTTAGCATGTACTTACAAATTCCTTAAGTTTTTTTTACTGCCGATGGCACGTAAAAATATTGTTCTAATTTATGGAAAGTTTTCGCTACTCCTAAATGTCCACCTATATCTGAATGAAAATATTCGAAGGCAGGTATTATTAAGTTTTGGGGTAATACAGGTATTATTGAGGTTTGGTTTCTATTTGCTTCAGCAGTCACGATTCTGAAGAGTATTTCTTCATCAAGATCATAGCAAAAATTATCTATCTCTTTTCTAAGAGTTTTGAATTTATCTGGTAACGCATCATCATTCACAAAATAATTAATAAGTGCTACACACATTTCGTCCTTTTTTGATTTCTTTTTATATTTTATAAAGAGAAGTGACAATAGTTAACCTTATTTTCTTTTACTGTGTCTTTGTCTTTGTTTTTCTTACATTTATGTTTGCTCTTAGTATTGATAGCGTTAACTTCATTTTCCTCAGTTTCCGACGGCATATTTTCTTGGAATCTACTGGGTATCTACTCAAAAAGTCACAATCTGCATTTTGTTTACCTTTTAAATAATCAAATTCGTAATCTAGGTCTTGGATTTTCATAATCCATCTAGCTAGAATTATCGTGGGGTTTTTAAATGTGCGCAGGTACTGCAAGCTTTTATGGTCTGATTGTATTATAAATTTTCTTCCAATTAAATAGTGTCTAAATTTGTCCAAGTGGTGGATTATAGATAATAATTTTAAGTTTCTGGCGGAACAGCTACTTTCGCCTTTTGATAAAGTTCGACTCGAATAGCATATAACTTTCTCTATTTTTTTTATTAGAAGGTCCTTGTACAGGATCAGGATTTCCTATGGGAATTATTTGCGAAAGAATAGCACCAATGCCTTTTGAACTAGCATCGGTTGTGACCACAAATTGTCCGTTTTCAAAATCAGGTAGCGATAATATTGGTTCCGAAGTGAGTGCGTTTTTGAGACAGTCTAGGGAAGTTTGAGCTTCCTGGGACCAGGTAACATTTTGGGAGTTCCCTTTAGTTAATTCCGTGAGGGGTTTCGTAATTTGGGCGTAATTGCGCACAAATTTTCTGAAGTAACCAGTAAGACCTAAAATGCCTCTTAATTCTTTCATAGTTCTAGGGATTTTGAGGTTTTCAACACATTTTATTTTGTCTGGGTCTGGATATATCTCTCCTTGCGTCACCACTACTCCTAAAAATTTAATTTTTGGTTGAAATAGATTTACTTTTTCAGGCTGGCAGTTTAAGTTGCCCTGTCTGAATTTCTTGAATACCTTAGCTAATGTTGCTAAGTGTTGTTCAGCGTTTTCTCCCACGCATATGACATCATCAACAAAATGAATGATAATCTTTAATCCTCTTAACAGGTGTAATAAGGGTCTACATAGCGCGCTTGAACTTGTTTTAAGTCCAAAAGGTACTCTTAAGTATTCATATGAACCACATTCGGTCGGAGAAAACGCAGTTTTATAGACATCTTTTTCGGCTATTTTCGCTTGGTGGTAGCCTTGGGTGAGGTCCAAAGAAGTAAAAATTTTGTTTTTGCTCGATATCGAGTCAAGGATTTCATCTATTCTTGATAAAGGAAATTTATCGCTAACTACTTGTTTGTTAAGGGCTCTATAATCTACAAAAAGTCTAAGATCACCATTCTTCTTTGGTACCAAGACCACTGGTGCTGCATACGGACTTATGCTGGGGCGTATAATTTTATTTTTTTTTCTAATTTATGACTTTTATTTTTTAACCATTCTTTGTGCTTATACGGCACACGATATGGCTGTTTTGCTACAGCATTATCAGTCATTAAAATTGAATGTTCGTAAAATGGTATCATTCCGATGTCATCTTCAGATACGGAAAATATTTGAAATTCCATAATAATTCGCATAATTTTTTTCTTAAGTTCTAAGTCTGTAATATGATCCATATTAAATTTGTTTAAAAATTGCGATTTACTTAGAGGGTATTTGTTAATTGAGGTTTTAATGCCATTTACTAGATTTCTTTTGGAATTTTCCCATCTATCTCAATCATTCTACGAGATAACTTGGATTTGAACTAAACACGTCCCCTTTTTTATTGTAATTGTATCATTTTCGTGGTTATTAGTTACCCAAATAAAACTTTCTCCTTTGTCGTAAGCTATAATCTGTTCTTCACACAGCAGATTTTCGGGAATTTCATTTGATGGGATCGCAAACCATATTTAAGATTTGCTATATACTGGTTCAATCATCTGTGATATTTGAATTCTTCGTATTGTTTTGGGAGTGATCTTTGTTTTCCGTATCGTGAACCCGTAGAATTTCTCTTCACTATTATTGTCTATTAGATTCATACTGGTGCTATGCTGCGTCACTGCGGCGTCTTGTGGCGTCATATTGGGTTTTACTATGTTTTTCCATAATTCCACTATTTTCTTGATTTCGTTTGACCTATACTGTCACATATCTCTTATTTTTACTTTTGGAGATTCAATATACTTATTATATAATTGTACTCCATTTCTGCAATATCTCTCAGAATAATTGAACAAATTTCTGATTATGCCATGTCCTCCTTGCGAGACATGAGGTTCAAAAGATTGCGACATTATACCGCCTGAAATTTTATTTACTGTTACGTTCTTTTCGTAACCTCTGTTACAATTTCTTAAAATAGAAATTCCTTCCCCTACCTTAGCCGGGTAGACAAGCCTTTCGTTTGCTACGTCTAATAGTACTCTATTAGACCTTAAAAAATTTGCGCTGATGATGGCTTCATACGGAAAGTTATCGCATATTAAAAAAATTTGTCAGAAGGATTCTATTATCCCTTTTTACGTCTAGGCGAATTGAACCTTTTGCATCCAATTGATGCCCTGTCACGCTAGTTAAATTGGGATTATTAAAATTTCTTTGTTGGCTAATATGCAGAGGCAACATATTAAATACGCATGAGTTTATGATGTTCGCGGTAGCACTAGAGTCAATTAAAGCCTTAAAGTAAACATTTGCCACACAAAAATCATTAAATATAGGTAACTTATTATTAATATCACTACAAGACGGTACTACTATCGGTTTGGACCTATAAAATATTCTAGGTGGCCTCTGGGTCCAATTTATTCTCTTGAGGGGCCTGACGCCTTTCCCCGTGGATTTATTTCGTACGTCGGTGTCTGTAATAGAGATTCAGACATGTGAAATTCCGTAGGCATATCTAATTGATTTACATTTGTCTGCCTTCGCCATGTATTACGTATTACGGTAGTTTGGATTTCTTGCGTCAGTGCCGGCTGCTGGCGCTGACTGCCAATGCCGTTGGCTTGAAAAATTTTCATTTCCCGTCTGCAAATTTTCGGGATTTCTATATACCATTCTCGCATTATATTGGCTTCATCGCGTATTTGGATTTTCTAATCGATTAATAATTTGTCTATTGGGGGGAGGATTATCCACATTTGGATGGTACGCGTTGTAAGGTACTGACTGACGCAATAATCCCTGGCTATATCCTAGTGCACCACTGGCGGTAAAATTTGTTCTGTCGAACAAATGGTTACCATAATTTTGCGTATCACTAATGAGAATCCTTGGTGTGCGATTAGGGACATGACAGCACTCCCTCGCGATAAGCCCAACACGATTACAGATATAGCATCTTATTATTGTTGGGTTATTTTCATGACTAATTTGTTTGACGGGCTGAAAACGTACTGTTATCTGCCTAGCGGGTTCTTGCGTTCTATTTCTTTGTGGCACTGGGGAGTTATCCCTTGAAAAGAAATTGGGAGACGCCTGATCGCCCTTGAAGGTCAGGCTTGCATTTGATTCGCCTAGGCTATTTATTTTTGTTCTACTGTGATTTGCCACCATCGTATAGACTTCGATCAATCGCCCTACCTACTGAACAGCAACATCTAACGTCTGAATATTTTTGGATATTACCATTCTATATAGTTTTGGGGGTAAACCTTGCAAAAAGGTATTTAGTATGATTTTTTCCTACAGTTCTCCTGAACCTCTTCCGTGTTTTGCTTCTACTGAAATCCGTATATTATCAAGATATTCTCTTGTATTTTGTGAATGGTCAAAGCATACCATTCCGTGTTTTAATTTATTTGTAGAACTGCTTTCGATAAATCTTTCTTTAAATGCTATTAACAATTTGTCCACCGTATTTATTAGCAAGCTGGCGTCATCACCTATAGTATGTTCAATTTGCTTTAGGAAGGTTAAGGCCTGCCCTTTTAATCTTAATAGGAGCATGCCGACTAACGTTTCTAGCTCTGTTTTGTTAATTCTACAAACTGGTCCAATTGGATATTAAATTCGTCGATATCTGTTTGTCCATCGTATTTTGGAATATATTTTGCTATCTCTACATTCTTCGCGACAAACTTTTGCGCCATTAATAATTCGCTTAATTCTTCTGACATTTTTGGTTTTGAATTAACTCAAAATAATTTTTTTTTCACTTAACCTATTTTTGGGGAGGCTATTATCTCTTATGAGATATTTTAAAGGGTTTTCCTGTAATAGCTTAGCGATTATTGGCCTAATTACTTTTTCTTATATGTCTGTATCTCTCCAATGATTAAATTTAAATTACAAAGTTTATAGCATAACTAGTTCGCATGTTTTCCTCCAATTTCCGACCGTGCCATATGTAGCGATTAAAAAAAAATAGGTTGTGTTAATTGTAGTAATAAGGATTGACCGCGTCAAATGCAATATTATACTTTAAAGCTGTGAACTTACACCTTATAAATTCTACGATAGCGCCACTTATAGCGCTAAAGACTGTGCCATATGTAATATTATTGTTTTAAAGCTGTGGCGATTAAGATGCGCCAAATTTGGCATTGGAGACTGGGGCCAAAAATGTAATTCTATGATTTAAAGCGATGTACCGATTGCGCCACTCACTGACAGCGACAAAACAACATGCGTAGCTATAGTAGGTTAGAAATTCTCCAACTATCAATTTGGGAGCGTAACCTTGCTTCCTCGGGTCATCATTGTGTCGATTACCTCTAATGTTATGTAGAAATCAGATTCCTGGGAGTGTTACCGATGGAGACATGCGAACTAGTTACCTGCTGTGCGATTAGACACAGACATATAAATAACACAAACACAAATAGAAAAGCAATAGTTTTATTGGAACTTACAATTAGATGTACAACAGTGCTTCACTTCAACTGACGACAATAGTGGCTGAGATAACAATAATGACCAAATCTCTACAATGACCGCGTCATAATGATAATTCTGACAAAATGAACGTCCAATAATAGTTTTGACAACTCAATGCTAATAATAATAATTCTGATCTACGAATGCCTCGAAAAAACACTTTTCTTCACTATATCAAATTACTCCTGCTTCTGCGCCCTGAGAGCTATTACACGATTGGCCCAAGTCCTGTGGAGGGGGCCGCTACCTTGTTATTATGTTTACCAACTCACTTAATTATGCTAACCGTTCATCCATTAATTTTTTTTTAATATTTTCGATGATTTAAACATTGATACTGCTCTTATAACTTAAACTTCCTGAGAAACTTTGTATCTAGCATTTTTTTATTAACAAATATCTTAGCGAAATTCGAAACCGAATAGCGTCGTTGTTTGGCTGAAGCTAAAACGCAGTTTCTCTTTTTGCTGATTACTCTTGGTAAGGGGATTTGAACTTAATTAGGGGAAGTTTAATTTATGTCGGAATTATCTTTAGAAAGAAAGAATTTTTTATTTTTTTTGTATTTTAAATATATCACATATTACTCATGGTATATATTCTATCATTGCTCTGAAAAAAGGAAAAAAAAGTTATTCCCACAGCAACAGCGATGCAAGTCCGCCTGGATTTATTTCAATTTTATTATTTTATGCTTATAATAGTATAGAACATGTGTATAGAACTATAATAGTTTAATAGTATACTTCTATAATAGAACTATAATAATTATAGAACTATTATAGAACTATAATAGTTCTATAATAGTATAGAACATGTAGAATGTGGAGTAAAAAGAAATTAAATGTGCACAAAATACAAAACATACAAAAAACGAAAAATATTAGCTATAAAAAAATTGAATTTGTCGGCAAAGATCTTATTCAAGGCGGTTAGCACAACAGGAATCTTTCAAAGCTGTCAGATTATTCAATGATATATCTTTTGAGTTGATTTTTAATGTTTTCCAAGCAGGTTATGTTTTTTAGGGACTGTCCTTATCTGAACTTCAAAAAGAAAATTCTGCTCCATTCAATAATAAAAATGAAAAAAAATAATAATAACAAAATTCAAGCTTTCTAATGATGTAAGTTTCATTAAATCTAAATTCTTTATCTCTGACAACAGGAGAAGTTAAACGGTTTGTGTAAGATTTACGAAATTAGGTGTCGGATTTTAGTTTTCTTTTGTTTGTTCGGATCTCTTATCAAAGCAATACAAGTTAGGGCAAGACCGCCCAATCAGTTTAAAATAGTTCGAGCTCAGAAACTAGAAAAATTTTTATAATGGACGAGATAGGGTTTCGTCCTATCCTTTATGGTATCGAACAGCCTTAAATCTCAAGAAACATAAAATCCGTCCCATAAAAGAAAGATCCCTTGAATATGAGTTAAGGCTCATTTTTTTTATCCTGCACTTCTCTCCTCCCCTTGAATATTTTTAGTTTTTGGCTGCAAAAAAAAAGCAAAACGACATAACCTACACCTGTAGCGGGAAGAAAACTGTGATGCAGAGCGCGGTGTTGGATATACACAATTATACCCACATCGTTTCGACATTTTACGTACAATCTTTATGATTATTTGGTACTTGCAACACCGTCTCTTAGGGTTTGTTGTTATTTTTGGACTTGCTTAAACCGAGTTTGGCCGTATATGTCAAAACTAAGAGGCTCCAAAAATTAACTTTTAATCATAAATGTGTGGTCTTTCTAGAGTAGCCGAGTCAGAAAAGGGGGAGGATTGTATCATAAATGAATGATAAAATTCGTTCAAAGAAAAAAAATACAGACATGGTGTTAAACTGGAACGCACAAAAGAAGAAAAGAAGAAGAGAAAGCCTATTAGGTCTTCATCCACTAGTTACCTTTGCAGGGACGTTTAAATTCTATTGACTAAACGTGGCAAAAGATACATTGCTAATACTACTGACACCCTATCGCAGCACCAAGCCACCTGAGGCCAACAGCTGCACACACTCCTCCTCCACCCCAGTCTGTTCAGAGTTGCTCACTCCCTGCCATGAAGTTCCTATTTCCTTTAAGTTACTTTTATAACCTGTTCCCAGCCTATTTGAAGATGTCCCGATTTTTGTGGGGCTCCAAATGGTTTGGGCAGAACAATCTTTCAGAACATCTAGCTTAAGGAATACCTAATGAAATTCTATGTACTGTATATGAAAGGAAAACAACATTATTCAGATGAAAGCACAAGTCTTATATATTGCTTCTTTTTTAAACCCTCGAGTATAAAGACTCGCCTGTCAATATTTTATCTTTAGTGGATTTTAATTTGAGATACGGAACAAATATTTAAATCTTATTTTATAAAAGCCAAAATTATCTTTGGAGCATTTGGTGCCGGATACTGCAGCCCTTTTTATGCGGGCTCGCTTGGCACCATTCCAGAGAACCCAGAGTAGGAATAGTTGGGTAGGACGTAGCAAACTAAATATGGCTGCAAACAACGAAAATGCTTGATATAGCGTCAATATACATTTCCATTTACATTGACTCTTGTCTTTTTTAGATGCTTTCTTTCCTTGTGCCAAGGTTTGTCAAGGAGACAAGACAAAGACGAATGAACACAGCCCGCTCTAATTACCTGAGTCTATAGTCTATAAAAAGAGCCCTCGAATAATCATAGTTGGTGATGAGAAACCCTCTGTCCAGTATTTATAGAGCTTTCTACTTTATCAAAGAAGACAATTCGGAATTTTGATACTATTTCTGATACTGCTTCAGCAAAGGTGCTTCTAGGGCAAAACGTTCCGCTGTTACAGCCAGAAGATTTGCGAGTACTTGAAAAGTAGCTTTGTTGGGCACTGAAAATCTACCTGGTCTCGTCTTGGAGTATTCAAGGAGAAAGCGTGAAATCCTTTCTAGGAAAAAAAGGCCCTGCAGTGTATCGAGCACTCTTGATGTAGCTGGTACAGTGAAATCTAACGAAAACTCTTTAATGCTACGTTATGCTTTAATGTAAAATAGATTGTTGCCTCTTATTGCCCATAAAAACACGAGGGTTTTATTATTGTGTCAATAAGAAAATTAACAAAACAAGAGAAGAATACGACATGCACCTAACAACACAAATAAAAGGTAAACTAGCACCCAATTATTGCCTGGGAAAATATACGAGGCTGATCTAGTGACTCCACCCCCCCCTCCTCAAGAACCTTTAAAATCTTGTAATCTTTAATAAAAGATTGCCAAAGCAGAAATTACTTAATTAGAAACTTTGAGATACATGAGAGATTCAAGCGACGCGACACTGTGACGATTTAACAGTAGTTGTTTGCCTTAACCACTGTATATAAATAATTAACAGTAAGATTATGGCTCAGTGATTTTCGGCTATTACACTCTCGGCGCGTACAAACATCTCCTCCCATTTAATCTGCCATCAGCAGTCCAGTGTATATTACCCTGGAACGCGTATTTTCGCAGAAACTTTCTCAAAATGTCTTTGAAACCAACTCGAGACTTCAAAACTCGGGAGCTACTTGTAGTTCCTAAAAACATCTAACAATAACATTGCACAACTAATTACCGATTTTTATATATGTATTCAAATAAATTAATTTAAAATTATATTCTTTTAAATGCAACGTTACAAAGGTGAAATCAAGTTTCACGTTCAAGAGAAATCTGACTTGTC